>NC_053027.1:330856525-330929832 GCF_003073215.2 Triticum urartu | reverse complement strand
TATGGGTATGTCTCCTTATAAAATGGTTTATGGAAAAGCTTGTCATTTGCCTCTTGAGTTAGAACATAAAGCATATTGGGCAATCAAAGAACTCAACTATGATTTCAAACTTGCCGGTGAAAAGAGGTTATTTGATATTAGTTCATTTGATGAATGGAGAACCCAAGCTTATGAAAATGCCAAGTTATTTAAAGAAAAAGTTAAAAGATGGCATGATAAAAGAATCCAAAAGTTTGAGTTTAAAGTTGGAGAATATGTTCTTTTGTACAACTCTCATTTCAGATTCTTTGCAGGAAAAGTCCTCTCTAAATGGGAAGGACCCTATGTTATCGAGGAGGTTTATCGGTCTGGAGCTATCAAAACAAATAATGCTGAAGGTACTAACCTGAAGGTTGTTAATGGGAAACGAATATAACATTATATCTTAGGTACGCCCATTAATATTGAAAGTAATATTATCCAAACTATGACACTGGAAGAACACATGAAAGAGTCCTTCCGGAACACTGCAGAATCATTAAAAATAGGAGGTATGTGATACGGTAAGTAAACGGACTCTGAAAAATCCGCAAAAATATTTTCTGTCAGTTTTGGAATATAACAAAAATTAGGAAAATAAGAAACTTCCAGGAAGTGCACCCTGGTGGGCACAAGACCTAGCGTGCCCAAGTGGGTTGTGCCCACCTCGGGTACTTTTCGGACTCCGTTTTTCTACAGTTTGCTTGTCCCCCAAGATAAAAAAATCTTTATATACCCCCTGAACCTATTGATCACCGTATCATGGAGAAATCTTCTGTTCTCTTCTCTTGCTGTCTTCCTGATAGATCTAAAAATATGTCATCCCAAGACTCTGAGGGTGAGAGCTATGTTGTTAATTTTGTCACAAACCCCAAGTCTTATGGGGATGTGGAGCATTATGACTGGACCTCGGGGGAAGAGGAAGACTATTATCCTAGAGAGAAGGAGGAGACGAGCTAGGATGAGGACGAAACCCCGTTGCCTCAACCTGGGGACATGCATGTGGAATTCAAGAAGTCAAGCCTCCCCAACAAAGCAAAGAGGCCTAAGGTTCAGTTTATACCCTTACACCTTTTGCAGGAAAATAAGCAAGATTTATGCAAAAAAAGGTACTGGAGCTTGAGCAGGAGATCAGTGAACTAAAAGAGGAAAATTCCATCCTCAAGCGTAAGCTGAGGAAGAAGGACAAGATCTCTTCTTCGTCGCCACCGCCACATTCTTCATCACCAAAAGAAGATTGAGTATCGGGTATGGGCACTCCCCTTGGCTTCTGCCAACCTTGGGGGAGGTGCCCCGATATCGTATCATCCCCACTATCTTTTGCCTTTACTTATTTTAGTTCGATCCATAGTTATCTTTTGCTTTAGTTGAATAAAAATTTAGTTCAATCCTTTCTTTTGGAAAGTTTGCTTAGTGATCTATACTTGTAATTGTGCGCGAGATATGTAATAAAGTTTACTATGAGTTTTTGCTTTATTTAACTCCATGTTGCAATAAAAAGAAAATAAATAAATAAAAAGAAAGGAAATAAATCAAGAAGATCATATGCTAATCTTATGGTAGGTGATGACACCACATAAGGAAAAGTATAAGTAGAAAATTTTATTAGAGATTGACAAACATAGCATTGGTCAATGATGCAACTCATGAAATAATTAATAAGGGAAGAGAAGATTCACATATAAATACACTATCCTGGAAATCTTTTGTGATTGTGAGCCCCCATCAAAATACTATATGCCAACATTGTTGACGTTGGACAAGGAAGACAACTTAATGATTTACGTTTGTCCATATTCGCATAGAAGTCATATTGTCATGGATCCTTTAACATGTGGTGCTTGCCCCCTATCTTTGATAGCCAAAAATTCCGCGCAAAGAAGAGATAATACTTGTGCATCCAAAACCCTTAAACCCAAATCTTATTTTCAAGCGTCCACCATACCTACCTAAGGATTGAGTCTGATCCTTCAAGTAAGTTGTCATCGGTGCAATAAGGCAATAAGAAAATGCTTCTAAAAGTGTGAGATAATTTAGCCTAAGAGAAAATTGAGAGTTTTACGAACTTGTGATGGTGAAGAATAAAAGCGACAGACTGCATAATAAAGGTTGCCATCACAAGGGGCAATACAACATGACGTTCTTTTGCACTAAGGGGTTGAGCATACAAACAAATAAGCGCATGGCAACCTCATATTCCCTCTATGAAGGGCCTATCATTTAATTTTATGTATTTACTTTTATGAAAAGATTCAAAGTCTTCTCTCGATTCCTTTTTATTTTTCTCCTTTGGCAAGCATCATGTTGTGAGGAACGATCTAAGCACATATGTCCAGTTGAATATGGGTGGCATGAGTTATTATTGTTGACATCACCCATGAGGTGAATTCATTGGGAGGCGAAACTATAAGCCCCAATCTTTATATGTGTCCGGTTGAAACGTTTCGCTCATGTGTATGCGATGAGTGTTAGCAATCATAGAAGACTAAATGATGGTTGAGTATGTGGAGTTGCCTAAAGGCTCCGATATGTGACCCTTCCTGAAAAGATGATGAATTGTAGTTGCAAAGTAGACTGAGAACACAATTTGTTTGTTTCTATTAGAGTTTATGCTTCATACTTCGATAGTGTGATGAATTGTCACTTATTCATGAGAAGTTTATGATAAAAGCCTTATGTTTAAGTTCGTTGCTGTTATAATAATCAACATGATGTTTCTCTGTCTGTATTTTGTTTTTATCGACACCTTTCTCTCTAAGCATGTGGACATGTGTTTCAATTTCGGTTTTCGCTTGAGGTCAAGCGATGTCTAAGCTTGGGGAGTTGATACGTCCATTTTGCATCATGTTTTACTACAGTTATTTATGATGTTTTTATGCATAATAATGCTTTTTGGGGTAATTCTAATGCCTTTTCTCTCATAATATGCAAGGTACACACAATGAGGGAGATTTACGCTAGCTGGAAATCTGGACCTCGAAAAGCTACGTCAGGCTACATATTCTGCACGACTCCAAACAAGCTGAAACTTTACGGAGAATTTTTTATGGAATATATGAAGAATATTGGAGCAAATAAGTACCAGAGGGGGTCACCCTGGTGAGCACAAGACACCAGGGTGCGCTTGGGCCCCCAGGCGTTCCCTGGTGGGTTGTGCTCACCCAGGCCCACCTTCGATGCCCATCTTATGGTATATAAATCATTTTGACCTAGAAAAAATAAGGAGAGGACTTTCGGGAAGGAGCGCCGCCGTCTCGAGGCGGAACTTGGGCAGGAGCACTTTTGCGCTCCGGCTGAGCGATTCCGCAGGGGGAACTTCCCTCCTAGAGGGGAAAATCATTGTCATCATCATCACCAACAACTCTCCCATCTTGGGGAGGGCAATCTCCATCAACATCTTCAACAGCACCATCTCATCTCAAACCTTAGTTCATCTCTTGTGTTCAATCTTGTTACCGGAACTATAGATTGGTGCTTGTGGGTGACTAGTAGTGTTGATTACATCTTGTAGTTGATTACTATATAGTTTATTTGGTGGAAGATTATATGTTCAGATCCATTATGCTATTTAACACCCCTCTGATCTTGAGCATGTTTATCACTTGTGAGTAGTAACTTTTGTTCTTGAGGTCACGGGAGAAATCATGTTGTGAGTAATCATGTGAACTTGATATGTGTTCGATATTTTGATAGTATGCATGTTGTCATTCCCTTAGTGGTGTCATGTGAACGTCGACTACATGACACTTCACCGTATTTGGGCCTAAGGGAATGCATTGTGGAGTAGTTATTAGATGATGGGTTGTGAGAGTGACAGAAGCTTAAACACTAGTTTATGCGCTATTCTGTAAGGGGCCGATTTATCCTTAATACTTTTCTCATAGTTGCGGATGCTTGCGAGGGGGTTCATCATAAGTAGGAGGTTTGTTCAAGTAAGAAAAACATCTAAGCACCGGTCCACCCACATATCAAATTATCAAAGTAGCGAACACGAATCGAATCAACATGATGAAAGTGACTAGATGAAATTCCCGTGTACCCTCAAGAACGCTTTGCTTATGATAAGAGACATTTTTGGCATGTCCTTTGCCTCAAAAGGACTGGGCTACCTTGATACACGTTTGTTACTATTATCATTACTTGCTCGTTACAAAATATCTTGCTATCAAAATACTCTGTTACTTACAATTTTCAGCACTTGCATACATTACGTTGGTGAAAACCACTTGTCATTTCCTTCTGCTCGTCATTGGGTTCGACACTCTTACTTATCTAAAAGAGCTACAGTTGATCCCCTATACTTGTGGGTCATCACTAACCTATTAACCTAGTGCCCAGTGCCAGTTTCTGTTTTTTCCTTGTTTTTGTCTTTTACAGAAAATCAATACCAAACGGAGTCCAAACGAAATGAAACTTTCTTGACGATTTATATTGGACAACAAGACACCTTGGAAGCTTCGGGAGGAGGCCAGAAGACCCACGAGGAGGTCACAAGCCCTTGTCGACATCCTGGGAACGGGGGTCCCCAGACTTGCCTGCCTGCGGCCCACGGCGTGGCTGGGCTGGCAGGTCTATACGGTGCATCTTCATCAACAAGGCATTCAAAACCCTCACGAGGGGCCAAGCCTCGCGAGGCGAGCGACGTGAGACCTCCTCAAGAGTGGCCTCGCCAGGCAGGCTCGTGAGGGGCGGAGAGATCAAGGCAAGGAAAACCTCGTGAGGTCCTCGTGACATGAACCATGACGATCGAGACCAGGCGGGCGCTAGGCGGGCACCAGCATGCACAGTTTCCTTGTTTCCTCTTTGGTGCCAAGGGTGCAAGCTCAGGCGCGGAGTACCGAGGCATCAGGAAAAGGTTTCCATCTTGGTGCAACGAGACCAAGACCAGAAAGATGGCAGGACGGAGGTCACCATGGAGCCCAAGACGGCGTCACCACCAGAGCCTTTGGCAGGCGAAGACCACCTTTTGTCAGGATAACTTGTACTAGCTGTCCCCTTTCGAATCGGCCGTTGTTGGCTCCCTTCCCGCTCAATATTTGGGGAGAGGACCAGGGCCTATATAAGTAGAACTAGCGACCATAGTGAAAGAAAAGGGAAGAGAGAGGACAAGGGGAGGAGAGACAAGTGAGGATCGACCTCATCACAAGTCCACCAAGCACAAGAACACCTCAACCTCAGGAGGCTGTTCTTCCCCTAGTAACTGCTCTTCATCAGCCCAAGAGGCAATCCACCACCACCACACTAGAGTAGGGTATTACACCACAACGGTGGCCCGAACCAGTATAAATCTTGTGTCTTTCTGTGTTGTGAGTTCATTGAGTTCATCTGCGAGATCTTAAAGAGCTAGGGCGAGGATCGATCGGGAGAAAACCTCTATGCGCACCCTAGTGTTCGAACCTCAAGCGTTTGCCGGAACCCGTGATCCGACATTTGGAGCGCCAGGTAGGGGTGCGTCAGAGTCTCTTCCCCACCAATCGACCCGTCAATGCTCCGTGGCCCCAATGTCTGGCGACCCAAGGGCTGACTCCGACCGATGGGCAGCCTGGCTATCCCGGGCGGCGCCACCTGCCCATGAAGACCTCATCCCCGCGCTCCTGACGGCGCGAGCACCGCCTAACGCTACGGGGCGCGGGCGGCGCAGCCAGACGTCATCCACCCCCACTCCACGACAAGCGCGAGCCGCTGCAAGGGCCACAAGCCACGCCGCAGCAATGGCGCCACACACCCGACGGGAGCAGGCAAACATGTGGGCCGCGCTCACGGTGGCGCGGGAGTTGCTGTGGTGTCGATTGATGGAGAGCGGACGCGACGCGCTGCTGGAACGTGTCGCTGAGCTGCTGGATGCGGCGGCGTCAGGAGCGACGCCTTTCTGCTATCTGGTTCCTTCCCGGGCCGCTACTGGACCTCATGACGGGCCATGCCGCAACCGCATGTCCTCGGGTGCGCCTAGGGGCTTCACCAACACCAGGACGGCCGGCAGCGCCGGGGGCCCCGTTGCCCCCGTGCCGCCTCTGATGAGCATGGGCTCGAGCGTTTCCCCCATGGCCCCAGCGAGGCGTCGCCCTACCACCCTCAGGACGTCACGTTGGGTCGGGCGACATGGAGCATGGGGCACTACGGCGAGGTATTTGGGGTGACGGCCCCGGAAGCCTATGTGCCCCGCATGATGGACCAGGAGTACACGCCGGAGGACGACCCTGGCTCGTTTCCTGGGCCAGGTTGGGAGGAGGCATTGGGAGCTGAAGCCTTCCAAGAGCCGTCGGAGAGCCCCGCCAACCGCGCCATCGACAATAGATACATGGTACCACTAATGCCTCAGGAGCAAGCTTATGCTAACCATGAGTCACAGATGAACCAGGCCGCGGCGCCGAACGGTGGCTCCTGCATGGCGATGCCCGCCCCGACAGGAGAGACCCACTGGGGGCTGCGTGAAAGGGGCCAGGAGCAAGGCCCCTCCCCGTGTCGCGGGGAGCAAGGCAACACCCGGAGGTAGGCCCTCTGCTGGCGTGGCGACCGCGACCCTTCCCCCGGCAGAGGACCCATGGTCGCCGAGGGCGCCGCTGCCGTCCCCTCTGCCCTCGTTGGGCCGTCCTGGTTTCCAGTCGTCCTAGCGGGGGTAGGGGGTGGCGCAAGGCGGGGCCCTCGCCTAGCGATATGAAGCAAGGCCAGTACGTGTGAAGCAAGGCCCAGTGCCTGTGAAGATCGCCGCCCGTGACACTCTCACCTAATAATGAGTGGGGATGTGCATGCCCCGGAGTCTTCGGAGAGCCGCCCTCGGGCCTCGGGGGCTCCCTCCCACGCCTAGTGGCAGCACTTAGCTCCGCGCTGGTGAGAAGACGTCGAAGACTAGACTAGGCGCCGGACGCGACCATTTGCTTTGGATTTATTTTCTGTAACCCTGCCTTCTGGGTCCGGATTTAAGTTGAAGTTGAATTTTCATTTGATGCGTTATTTTTCACGGTCTCGTTCTTGCCTTATTCGGAGTTCGCGCCGGTCACTCCCCCCTCGCGGGCCCCTCGCGAGCCGGGCTGGGCATGAAGCACACGAGCCACAAGCATGGTGAGCCGTGGTGGCCGCTCGCTTATCACACGGCCCTCTCGGGCGTGGCGACAAATTCGTCAGGGGCTCCTCAAAAGCCGGCGGTCTCTCGGGCCGGTTTTGGGCTCGTCCAAGCTAAGGTAAACCACAAATACAACATTGCCCCAACATGCATAAGCTCATCAAGATGCGTACTCAATTTAGCACGAAAGGATAAAAGCTGTGATTATTTACATGAGGGCCTCCCCCTCTCAAAATGCTCTTACAGTCTTCCAGGGCCACGCCCAAGTTTTTACAGGGAAACAAGGAATCAGCCGGATACGTCGCTCGCCGCGTCCCCGATGTCATCGTCAGACACACCGTTTGCGTCGCTGTCGCCATCTTTGGCGTTGCCTCCACCTTCGTCGGCGTCGACGTCGCCGTCATCAACCACGTCGCCTGCGTCCGCCGCAACCACAACCCCATCATCGTCAGAAGCGAAGGCCCTGACCAGTGCATCCACGTGGTCTTCAACCCACCGCGCCAAGTCTCCTTGGATGCCTTCCGGCACAATAGCGATAGCGGTGTCAAAATCGAAGTCGAGATAAATGTTCCGGAGGTGGCTGAAGACGCGGGAGAACGCGAGCCCAAGCAGACTGCGGCTTCTCTCTTCCACGAGCTGGCGAGCCCTATTAGACCAGGCTTCCCAGCGTGTCACCACGTTGGTGAAGAAGGTCAAGTGACTGGCGCAGTCATCCGAGTGGGGGGCGGTACATTCTCGTTGCAGATGAAGCCCAGGGTTGGCATTAGCCTTTCTCCGGAGACCCTAGAGCATGGGGGCGTGCTCGCGCTCCAGCGTCCGCTGTTGAAGCACCTCCTCCCTGTTTTGTCGCGCGATGGCCTCGGCGTCATCAACCCGCCTCTGAAGTGAGAGCAGCTCGGCACGGGCGGAGGCCAAGTCCGCCTGCGCCGTGACTAGGGTGGCGGTCATGGCCTCCTCACGCCTCTTCGCCTCATCTGACCTGGGCCAGGGAGCGGCGGTCCTGCCCGCTGCCCCAGTTCCCGCAAGCTTCAACTACAAGACACGCTGACCTTCAAGATCCGCGTGAACCTCGGCCACCCGGTGGTCGACTTCCTCCTGGACTCGGGCCTCGCGAGCCCCGACGGCATCCTCCTCTTGGGAAACTAGACGCTCCCTTGTCTCCAGTTGCTCGAGCTTGAGGCCGCGCTCCACGGCTTCCAGAGCCAACGCCTCCTCGGGATCGTCGACACGGCGACATCGGCAGCCATGGTGGCCTGGATGGCCCCACGCCTTCCTCTGCCTCTCTAGTTGAGAGGTTGAAGAAAAGTCCGTGGTGCTGGGCTGGGCATCAGTGTGCCCACGACTGGGCCTAGTGCACAGTAGTGTATTTTGTTTCAGTCTTTTCCCTATCTGTTAATTGCTATAGCTTTTGTTTTATATTTATTTTCAGCAACAAATGATTTTAGTTCTACATGGTACTCCACGCATAATCCAAATACAATATTTTGGTGCTTCACAAAAAGTTTCATTTAGTTTGGGAAAAGTAAGAGTATTTGTTGTAATTTAAACGACCAAATTAAATTTTGCTGGTCCACAAAATATTGCCATGGCCAAAATAAAAATCCAATTTGAGTTGATTTCTTCATGACAATTACTTGGCGAATACTTACAACCCATCGAACATTTTTATTTGACCGATAGAAGAAATAAGAATTTGACTTGTATTTCAAATGGAATTTGGATTTGATGTCGGTTTGGAATAAAGTGATGATTAGCAAAAATTAATTATGATGGCGTGGCACCATTAACAGGAGTTTACTGCACCATGACAGCTGGGGTGTTACAAATCTCCTCCACTACAAGAAATATTGTCCCGAGATTTAAGAGGCGGAGTAAGGGGAAACGATTTGGTTACGAAATTCTATCGAGTCTTCTCGGTCTTGGTTGCTCTTCTCGAAGAGGAAGATCCATTACATTGATGCCTTCATTTATCTGCTTCAGGCCATCATGATGAAGTCATCATCCTTTCTTCGGGAACTCCATCGCACTTACGAAAAGGATAAGGGGTAACTTTGGGAGAACAGACCCCTACAAGGTTCCTTATTTGGTAGGTTACATTAGGGAAGGTGGCGGAAAGTAACTCCCGAATTGAAGCTTAAGAAAATATCGAGAGCCAAGTAAGAAGGTACCATGAGAGTTTCGAGTGGGCAGGCAATCGTTCGTTGCCTGGAACAGAGTGTGAAAGGGATTCAGAGCAATGGGAATAATATTGCATCTGATACCAAAATAGATCCGTAGGAAGGTGGCTAGTGAATTAAATACGAAGCTAGTGTAAGGAATAACTTTGGCAACAAGGGTGTACAGGAGAGTCATGTTTCGATCCTTGGGAACTGTGGGTTATGGGCCCACCATGTTGGTTAAAGTAGAAAGAGTGGTGACATCTTGCATGGTCATGATAGCCAGGCAGGTCAGAGCATAGCATGTTAGTTATGTTGGCAACAACGTCGGTACCAAGGGCGGGGGACATAGAGAACCATTTCCTGCTCATTGAAACAAGGTGGGCCAATAGGCAAAGTTCTCATCCGTCGGTGGTTACTAGAATGTCATCAACAATAGTAACAAGGTCTTACTGACAGAGTTGTACACCGAGGTGTTTACATAAGCAAGGAGTTATTACTTTTTATATCATATAGATCACAAGATGGGTTAAACAAACATGGAAAGGAGAAAGTGATTATCAGATTTAAACAGAACAATGGAAAGAAAAATGTGTTTAAGCACAAATATTAGGAGTATATCCTTACCAAGGACAAGGATAGGATGATATCCATGACATGATAGTAAGTAGATTACCATTTAGGTAAAGGGGGGAGGAAATTCATGACGTCACCCATACAATAGTGTTTGGATAAGTGATCAAGGAACATTTAGAATTGCACCTGCAATGTTCGTAATGATGTTCAGAGTACCACAGTCATGCTTTGGGATAACATTGACATGGTCATCAGGTAAAGATCGGACCTTGGGAACCCAAAGGATCAATCGGGAATTTCTAGAACACCTCATGCAATTTTATCAGGAAAAAGATAAGGGTGTGGCTGATGGGTTCAGCAGCAATCCATCGACATGTCAAAAAGGATGCATTTCCAAAATTTATATGAACAAGTTTGTGTTGGGGAAGGCAAGAATGTTGTCGATGATAGCATAAATCATCGAGGGGCAAGGATGATATTTCTCATCATAAATTCGATTGATATCCTGGAAGAGCTCAGAATGTTGATGATGATTGCGACACACTTGTCGAGAGATTTCATGAAGATGTAATCGATTGGCGATGACATCAAGTCAAAGGAATGATGAAGTGAAAGTTTATTGGAACCACGTGTATGACACAACCTTGAAATCAAGCTTGCTGTTCAAGGAGAAATGGTATGATGAGGAAGAACAACATAAGCTTAGCTCATCGTCAAAAATTGTGCATCGCGAAGAAGGACCGGGTGGCACAGTTAAAAAATTTACCACGATAAGGATGACTTGAAGGATTATTAAACTCATAAGAAATGTAAGTTACTTAGAGTTATTGAATCGGAGAGCGGAATCGGTTCACTTATCAGTGTTCTCGAGTGACTAATAACTCAGAAACTAGGGGAAATCTAAAATTGGTGAGAAGCAATATTAGATGAAGACTCATAGGAAGCAACATAGTTCTTTGTTATTCTCGAGATACCAGAGGGTAATACTCAAAAGAAGATCAAAATAGAGGTTGCGGAGATGCATTGATCTGCAGAAGACAAGTGCTTTAACTTGTCAGGGAAATGGAATCAAAATAGAAGATTTGATCGAAACCACGATTACAAAAGATCAAATCCCAGATATAAGATAAACTTATAACAAGGGAATTATTATTATTAGAAGAAGCTTCCATGATAAGTTCCACATCGGGTCCATGGGCATGAACACAAAGGTTCAAGGTCGATTCCAACTTCTTCAATGCCTAACCTTTCATTCACTTCTTGTCTCTGAAGAACTTGTAGAGTTGAAATTTTATCTGGCAAAACACCAAAAGAGTATGACTCGTGAAAACCTCTCGGGTTCACACGGATTACGGAATGCATAGATTCTACCCATCGGGACATCTTAGGGACATATACCACAAACTTCAAGAGCAAATAACACAAGCTCGAAAGCACAGCATGGTTGAAAAACAGGAGATACATTTTACCAAAGGCATTATGTATGAGGGGAAGAACACACATGGTGATTAAATATTAGGGGCACTATCAAATAATAATCCAACAAAGGATATGGTGGTCCACAAGGGATCTGATGTGAGCATCGGCACTCAACCAGAAGAAGAAATAATGCAAGGAGATCAGACTATAGAAACAACTGACTAATTCAAGCTTGAATGCAAAGGAATGATAAATTCCGAATCAAGGGATCAGAAGCAAACGCTCTGATAAAGGATGGATAAGTTGAATAGACTTAGTGGTACAATCAACGGTAATTTGATTGGTCAAGAACCAGCTCCTGTTCAAAATGACGTCTAAGTCGGAAGGATGAATTCTAGGATTCGACTGAGGATTACGAGCATTCGCTCACATGTTGAATCAATAGGAACCAAATGACGGTGGTAGAGGATACTAATGAATATTGCTCGACATATGGGAAGCATCCATAATGCAAGCAGACATGTATTTGCAAAGCAATAGTTTGAAGAGGATTCTTGGAAGATCGAATAGTATTTCAAAGAATCTTATGAAGCATAAGAACAACTGGGGTTGAACGGATACTCGGTAAATGCAAAGAATTATCCGTAGGGGTATTCATGTGGTAAAGAACTACAAGGCAGTAAGCACAAAGTATTCTCAGAACAATAGAGAGGATTTCGGGGTATCTTGTAATAACAAGATCAACGGAGGAATGATTGTATGAATGACAAGTGTACGTGGTCATCCATATGGGTTTATTGATGGAAGGTAATTGCAAAAGCGATGGGCACAAGGGTCTCAGAAAAACATCGAAAAGTATCTTCAGAATCATCTAGTGAAGCAGGCGATCATCTGAAATGAAGGGGCTCTCTGATAGGAAGTGGTTACTGAAGGAAATATGCCCTAGAGGCAATAATAAAGTTATTATTTATTTCCTTATTTCATGATAAATGTTTATTATTCATGCTAGAATTGTATTACCCGGAAACATAATACATGTGTGAATACATAGACAAACAGGGTGTCACTAGTATGCCTCTACTTGACTAGCTCATTAATCAAAGATGGTTATGTTTCCTAACCATAGACAAAGAGTTGTTATTTGATTAATGGGATCACATCATTAGGAGAATGATGTGATTGACTTGACCCATTCCGTTAGCTTAGCACTCGATCGTTTAGTATGTTGCTATTGCTTTCTTCATGACTTATACATGTTCCTATGACTATGAGATTATGCAACTCCCGTTTACCGGAGGAACACTTTGTGTGCTACCAAACGTCACAACGTAACTAGGTGATTATAAAGGAGCTCTACAGGTGTCTCCAAAGGTACATGTTGGGTTGGCGTATTTCGAGATTAGGATTTGTCACTCCGATTGTCGGAGAGGTATCTCTGGGCCCTCTCGGTAATGCACATCACATAAGCCTTGCAAGCATTACAACTAATGAGTTAGTTGTGAGATGATGTATTACGGAACGAGTAAAGAGACTTGCCGGTAACGAGATTGAACTAGGTATTAAGATACCGACGATCGAATCTCGGGCAAGTAACATACCGATGACAAAGGGAACAACGTATGTTGTTATGCGGTCTGACCGATAAAGATCTTCGTATAATATGTAGGAGCCAATATGAGCATCCAGGTTCTGCTATTGGTTATTGACCGGAGATGTGTCTCGGTCATGTCTACATTGTTCTCCAACCCGTAGGGTCCGCACGCTTAAGGTTTCGATGACAGTTATATTATGAGTTTATGAGTTTTGATGTACCGAAGGAGTTCGGAGTCCCGGATGAGATCGGGGACATGACGAGGAGTCTCGAAATGGTCGAGACGTAAAGATCGATATATTGGACGACTATATTCGGACATCGAAAAGGTTCCGAGTGGTTCGGGTATTTTTCGGAGTACCGGGGAGTTACGGGAATACGGGAGAAGAAGTATATGGGCCTTATTGGGCTTTAGAGGAGAGGGAGAGGCAGGCCGCGCGCCCCCCCAAGGCCTAGTCCGAATTGGACTAGGGGAAGGGGCTGCGCCCCCTCCTTCCTTCTCTTCCCTCTTCCCCTTCCTTGTCTCCTAATCCTACTACATGGAAGGACTCCTAGTTGGACTAGGAAAGGGGGAATCCTACTCCCGGTGGGAGTAGGACTCCCCTAGGGCGCGCCATAGAGAGGGCCGGCCCTCCCCTCCTCCACTCCTTTATATACGGGGGCAGGGGGCACCCCATAGACACACAAGTTGATCCACGTGATCATATTCTTAGCCGTGTGCGGTGCCCTCTTCCACCATAATCCTCGATAATATTTAGCGGTGCTTAGGCGAAGCCTTGCGACAGTAGTACATCAAGATCGTCACCACGTCGTCGTGCTGACGGAACTCTTCCCTGACACTTTGCTGGATCGGAGTCCGGGGATCGTCATCGAGCTGAACGTGTGCTAGAACTCGGAGGTGTCGTAGTTTTGGTGCTTGATCGGTCGGGCCGTGAAGACGTACGAGTACATCAACCGCGTTGTGCTAATGCTTCCGCTGTCGGTCTACAAGGGTACGTAGATCACACTCTCCCCTCTCGTTGCTATGCATCACCATGATCTTGCGTGTGCGTAGGAAATTTTTGAAATTACTACGTTCCCCAACAGTGGCATCCGAGCCTAGGTTTTATGTGTTGATGTTATATGCACGAGTAGAACACAAGTGAGTTGTGGGCGATATAAGTGATACTGCTTACCAGCATGTCATACTTTGGTTCGGCGGTATTGTTGGACGAAGCGGCACGGACCGACATTACGCGTACGCTTACGCGAGACCTGTTCTCCCGACGTGCTTTGCATAAAGGTGGCTAGCGGGTGTCAGTTTCTCCAATTTTAGTTGAACAGAGTGTGGCTACGCCCGGTCCTTGCGAAGGTTAAAACAGCACCAACTTGACAAACTATCGTTGTGGTTTTGATGCGTAGGTAAGATTGGTTCTTGCTTAAGCCCGTAGCAGCCACGTAAAACTTGCAACAACAAAGTAGAGGACGTCTAACTTGTTTTTGCAGGGCATGTTGTGATGTGATATGGTCAAGACATGATGCTGAATTTTATTGTATGAGATGATCATGTTTTGTAACCAAGTTATCGGCAACTGGCAGGAGCCATATGGTTGTCGCTTTATTGTATGCAATGCAATTCCACTGTAATGCTTTACTTTATCACTAAACGGTAGCGATAGTCGTGGAAGCATAAAATTGGCGAGACGACAACGATGCTACAATAGGTGATCAAGTTGTCGCGCCGGTGACGATGGTGATCACGACGGTGCTTCGAAGATGGAGATCACAAGCGCAAGATGATGATGGCCATATCATATCACTTATATTGATTGCATGTGATGTTTATCTTTTATGCATCTTATCTTGCTTTGATTGACGGTAGCATTTTAAGATGATCTCTCACTAATTATCAAGAAGTGTTCTCCCTGAGTATGCACCATTGCGAAAGTTCTTCATGCTGAGACACGAAGTGATGATCGGGTGTGATAGGCTCTATGTTCAAATACAACGGGTGCAAAACAGTTGCACACGCGGAATACTCAGGTTATACTTGACGAGCCAAGCATATACAGATATGGCCTCGGAACACGGAGACCGAAAGGTCAAACGTGAATCATATAGTAGATATGATCAACATAGTGATGTTCACCAATGAAACTACTCCATCTCACGTGATGATCGGACATGGTTTAGTTGATTTGGATCACGTGATCACTTAGAGGATTAGAGGGATGTCTATCTAAGTGGGAGTTCTTAAGTAATATGATTAATTGAACTTAAATTTATCATGAACTTAGTCCTGGTAGTATTTTGCAAATCATGTTGTAGATCAATAGCTCGCGTTGTTGCTTCCCTGTGTTTATTTTGATATGTTCCTAGAGAAAATTGTGTTGAAAGATGTTAGTAGCAATGATGCGAATTGGATCCGTGATCTGAGGTTTATCCTCATTGTTGCACAGAAGAATTATGTCCTTGATGCACCGCTAGGTGACAAACCTATTGCAGGAGCAGATGCAGACGTTATGAATGTTTGGCTAGCTCAATATGATGACTACTTAATAATTTAGTGCACCATGCTTAACGGCTTAGAATCGGGACTTCAAAAGACGTTTTGAACGTCATGGACCATATAGATGTTCCAGGAGTTGAAGTTAATATTTCAAGCAAATACCCGAGTTGAGAGATATGAAGTCTCCAACAAGTGCTATAGCCAAAAGATGGAGGAGAATCGCTCAACTAGTGAGCATGTGCTCAGATTGTCTGGGTACTACAATCGCTTGAATCAAGTGGGAGTTAATCTTCCAGATAAGATAGTGATTGATAGAATTCTCTAGTCACCATCACCAAGTTAGTAGAACTTCGTGATGAACTATAGTATGCAAGGGATGACGAAAACGACTCCCGAGCTTTTCATGATGATGAAATCGATGAAGGTAGAAATCAAGAAAGAGCATCAAGTGTTGATGGTAGACAAGACCACTAGTTTCAATAAAAGGGCAAAGGGAAGAAGGGGAACTTCAAGAAGAACAGCAAGCAAGTTGCTGCTCAAGTGAAGAAGCCCAAGTCTGGTCCTAAGCCTGAGACTAAGTGCTTCTACTGCAAAGGGACTGGTCACTGGAAGCGGAACTGCCCCAAGTATTTGGCGGATAAGAAGGATGGCAAAGTGAACAAAGGTATATTTGATATACAGATTATTAATGTGTATTTTACTAGTGTTCGTAGCAACCCCTCGGTATTTGATACTGGTTTAGTTGCTAAGAGTAGTAACTCAAAACGGGAGTTGCAGAATGAACAGAAACTAGTTAAGGGTGAAGTGACGATGTGTGTTGGAAGTAGTTCCAAGATTGATATGATCATCATCGCACACTCCCTATACTTTCGGGATTAGTGTTGAACCTAAATAAGTGTTATTTGGTGTTTGCGTTGAGCATGAATATGATTTGATCATGTTTATTGCAATACGGTTATTCATTTAAGTTAGAGAATAATTGTTGTTCTGTTTACATGAATAAAACCTTATATGGTTACACACCCAATGAAAATGGCTCATTGGATCTCGATCGTAGTGATACACATATTCATAATACTGAAGACAAAAGATGCAAAGTTAATAATGATAATGCAACTTATTTGTGGCACTGCCGTTTAGGTCATATTGGTGTAAAGCGCATGAAGAAACTCCATGCTGATGGGATTTTGGAATCACTTGATTATGAATCACTTGATGCTTGCGAACCATGCCTTATGGGCAAGATGACTAAGACTCCGTTCTCCGGAACAATGGAGCGAGCAACTGACTTATTGGAAATAATACATACTGATGTATGTGATCCGATGAGTGTTGAGTCTCACGGCGGGTATCGTTATTTTCTGACCTTCACAGATGATTTGAGCAGATATGGGTATATCTACTTGATGAAACACAAGTCTGAAACATTTGAAAAGTTCAAAGAATTTCAGAGTGAAATGGAGAATCATCGTAACAAAAATAAAAAGTTCATATGATATGATCGCAGAAGTAAAATATTTGAGTTACGAGTTTGGCCTTCAGTTAAAAACAATGTGAAATAATTTCACTACTCACGCCACCTGGAACACCACAGCATAATGGTGTGTCCGAACATCATAACCGTACTTTATTAGATATGGTGCGAACTATGATGTCTCTTACCAATCTACCACTATCGTTTTGGGATTATGCATTAGAGACAGCTGCATTCACGTTAAATAGGGCACCATCTAAATCCGTCGAAACGACACCGTATGAACTATGGTTTGGCAAGAAACCTAAGCTGTCATTTCTTAAAGTTTGAGGTTGCAATGCTTATGTGAAAAAGTTTCAACCTGATAAGCTCAAACCCAAATTGGAGAAGTGCGTCTTCATAGGATACCCAAAAAGAAAATGTTGGGTACACCTTCTATCACAGATCCGAAGGCAAGATATTCGTTGCTTTGAATGGATCCTTTCTAGAGAAGGAATTTCTCTCGAAAGAAGTGAGTGGGAGGAAAGTAGAACTTGATGAGGTAACTGTACCTGCTCCCTTATTGGAAAGTAGTTCATCACAGAAATCTGTTCTTGTGACTACTACACCAATTAGTAAGGAAGCTAATGATGATGATCATGTAACTTCAGATCAAGTCACTACCGAATCTCGTAGGTAAACCAGAGTGAGATCCGCACCAGAGTGGTACGGTAATCCTGTTCTGGAAGTCATGTTACTAGACCATGACGAACTTGCGAACTATGAGGAAGCGATGATGAGTCCAGATTCCGCGAAATGGTTTGAGGCCATGAAATCTGAGATATGATCCATGTATGAGAACAAAGTATGGACTTTGATGGATTTGCCCGATGATCGGCAAGCCATAGAAAATAAATGGATCTTCAAGAGGAAGACGGACGCTGATAGTAGTGTTACTATCTACAAAGCTAGACTTGTCGAAAAAGGTTTTTGACAAAGTTCAAGGTGTTGACTACGATGAAATTTTC
Source organism: Triticum urartu (assembly GCF_003073215.2). Lineage (NCBI taxonomy): Eukaryota > Viridiplantae > Streptophyta > Magnoliopsida > Poales > Poaceae > Triticum > Triticum urartu. The sequence goes on along the minus strand of NC_053027.1, from coordinate 330,912,043 downwards.
TCACTCGTAGCGATGCTTAAGTCTGTCCAAATCATGTTAGCAATTACCACATTTTTATGAAATCTGGCAAATGGATAAACAAAACTACATTCCTTAATGGATTTAAAGAAGAGTTGTATATGATGCAACCAGAAGGTTTTGTCAATCCTAAAGGTGCTAAACAAAATATGCAAGCTCCAGCGATCCATCTATGGACTGGTGCAAGCATCTCGGAGTTGGAATATACGCTTTGATAAGTTGATCAAAGCATATAGTTTTATACAGACTTGCAGTGAAGCCTGTATTTACAAGAAAGTGAGTGGGAGCACTACAGCATTTCTGATAAGTATATGTGTATGACATATTGTTGATCGGAAATAATGTAGAATTATTCTGCAAAGCATAAAGGAGTGTTTGAAAGGATTTTTTCAAAGAAAGGCCTCGGTGAAGCTGCTTACATATTGAGCATCAAGATCTATAAAGATAGATCAAGACGCTTGATAAGTTTTTTCAATGAGTACATACCTTGACAAGATTTTGAAGTAGTTCAAAATGGAACAGTCAAAGAAAAGAGTTCTTGGCTGTGTTACAAGGTGTGAAATTGAGTAAGACTCAAAGCCCGACCACGGCAGAAGATAGAAAGAGAATGAAAATCATTCCCTATGCCTCAGCCATAGGTTCTATAAAGTATGCCATGCTGTGTACCAGATCTATTGTATCCCCTACACTGATTTTGGCAAGGGAGTACAATAGTGATCTAGGAGTAGATCACTGGACAGCAGTCAAAATTATCCTTAGTGGAATAAGGATATATTTCTTGATTATGGACATGACAAAAAGGTTCGTCGTAAAAGGGTTACGTCGATGCAAATTTTGACACTGATCTAGATGACTCTAAGTCTCAATCTAGATACATATTGAAAGTGGGAGCAATTAGCTATAGTAGCTCCGTGCGGAGCATTGTTGACATAGAAATTTGCAAAATACATACGGATCTGAATATAGCAAACCCGTTGACTAAACTTCTCTCACAGGCAAAACATGATCACACCTTAGTACTCTTTGGGTGTTAATCACATAGCGATGTGAACTAGATTATTGACTCTAGTAAACCCTTTGAGTGTTGGTCACATAATGATGTGAACTATTGGTGCTAAATCACATGGCAATGTGAACTAGATTATCGACTCTAGTGCAAGTGGGAGACTGAAGGAAATATGCCCTAGAGGCAATAATAAAGTTATTATTTATTTCCTTATTTCATGATAAATGTTTATTATTCATGCTAGAATTGTATTAACCGGAAACATAATACATGTGTGAATACATAGACAAACAGAGTGTCACTAATATGCCTCTACTTGACTAGCTCATTAATCAAAGATGGTTATGTTTCCTAACCATAGACAAAGAGTTGTTATTTGATTAACGGGATCACATCATTAGGAGAATGATGTGATTGACTTGACCCATTCCGTTAGCTTAGCACTCGATCGTTTAGTATGTTGCTATTGCTTTCTTCATGACTTATACATGTTCCTATGACTATGAGATTATGCAACTCCCGTTTACCAGAGGAACACTTTGTGTGCTACCAAACGTCACTACGTAACTGGGTGATTATAAAGGAGCTCTACAGGAGTCTCCAAAGGTACATGTTGGGTTGGCGTATTTCGAGATTAGGATTTGTCACTCCGATTGTCGGAGAGGTATCTCTGGGCCCTCTCGGTAATGCACATCACATAAGCCTTGCAAGCATTACAACTAATGAGTTAGTTGTGAGATGATGTATTACGGAATGAGTAAAGAGACTTGCCGGTAACGAGATTGAACTAGGTATTAAGATACCGACGATCGAATCTCGGGCAAGTAACATACCGATGACAAAGGGAACAACGTATGTTGTTATGCGGTCTGACCGATAAAGATCTTCGTATAATATGTAGGAGCCAATATGAGCATCCAGGTTCCGCTATTGGTTATTGACCGGAGACGTGTCTCGGTCATGTCTACATTGTTCTCGAACCCGTAGGGTCCGCACGCTTAAGGTTTCGATGACAGTTATATTATGAGTTTATGAGTTTTGATGTACCGAAGGAATTCGGAGTCCCGGATGAGATCGGGGACATGATGAGGAGTCTCGAAATGGTCGAGACATAAAGATCGATATATTGGACGACTATATTCGGACATCGGAAAGGTTCCGAGTGGTTTGGGTATTTTTTGGAGTACCGGGGAGTTACGGGAATACGGGAGAAGAAGTATATGGGCCTTATTGGGCTTTAGAGGAGAGGGAGAGGCAGGCCGCGCGCCCCCCCAAGGCCTAATCCGAATTGGACTAGGGGAAGGGGCTGCGCCCCCTCCTTCCTTCTCTTCCCTCTTCCCCTTCCTTGTCTCCTAATCCTACTACATGGAAGGACTCCTAGTTGGACTAGGAAAGGGGGAATCCTACTCACGGTGGGAGTAGGACTCCCCTAGGGCGCGCCATAGAGAGGGCCGGCCCTCCCCTCCTCCACTCCTTTATATACGGGGGCAGGGGGCACCCCATAGACACACAAGTTGATCCACGTGATCATATTCTTAGCCGTGTGCGGTGCCCTCTTCCACCATAATCCTCGATAATATTGTAGCAGTGCTTAGGCGAAGCCCTGCGACAGTAGTACATCAAGATCGTCACCACGCCATCGTGCTGACGGAACTCTTCCCCGACACTTTGCTGGATCGGAGTCCGGGGATCGTCATCGAGCTGAACGTGTGCTAGAACTCAGAGGTGCCGTAGTTTCGGTGCTTGATCGGTCGGGCCGTGAAGACGTACGACTACATCAACCGCGTTGTGCTAACGCTTCCGCTGTCGGTCTACAAGGGTACGTAGATCACACTCTCCCCTCTCGTTGCTATGCATCACCATGATCTTGCGTGTGCGTAGAATTTTTTTGAAATTACTACGTTCCCCAACAGTTACGAGAACCTAAAGTTGGAGTTAGCAAAATCTTTAGCCCAAATAGAAGAGAGATCAGAGTCCCATAGTAAAGACAAGGAATAAAAGATCCTAATACCACCCAATGGTGACGTGGGCCTGTAAGACACACAACCATGTTAGTAAAAGTTTTGTACCGACTAGACTCAACTTCGGCCAAGGAGTTGGAAAGGGGGCTACCTACATGCAGTTGGCTCTGACACCAACTTGTGACGCCCTCGATTCAATCGTACACTAATCATACACACAAATCTGTACGATCAAGATCAAGGACTCACGGGAAGATATCACAACACAACTCTAGACACATATTAAAATAATACAAGCTCTATATTACAAGCCAGGGGCCTCGAGGGCTCAGATACATAAGGCCATAGATCACTTCCTCGACTCCCTGTGAGGAAACAATCCCGGGGCCATCATTTCCATTTCATGCCTCAGCATCCCGTTCTAGTTGTATCGATCGGGATACAACTCCGAGCTTCCATTACCGTGGAGACGGCTATTCGAATAGATAGAATACTTCCCTGCAGGTGTGCACTAACTTACCCAACACGCTTGTTCAACTCTAGCCGGACACACCATCAGGTCATGACCGGCCTCGGCCGATCAACACACCGCAGTCCTACCTAGGCTCATCAGAGAGGCCAGCATGCCGGTCTACATCCTAAGCGCACAGGGGTCTCAGGCCCATCGCCCTTTGCACTCCTACACATTGCGTACGCGGCCGGTGAGCAGACCTAGCCCCCCTTATACAAGGCGAGGCGTTCCAATCCAACCCGGCGCGCGCCGCTCCATCGCTGACGTCCGTTGAGCTTTCGGCTGATACATACGCCGAAGAGTGCCCATACTTATTCCTGCGTGGTGGTTAGTGCGAAAAGGGCCAAAGGCCTACTCGGATCAAATATCCAAACCGTTAGTGTCTTGGTAGTGTGCGGTAATGATCAACGATATGTGGTCCCGTCGCCCCGTTTCACGGACTTGGCAAGGGCTAAGAATGCCCGGCCGCGGCGCGTGGAAAACTTGAGGGTATCCTCCAGATCAACCCGACTTCACATCACTCACGGGTACCCCTCGGGGTCGACCCGATGTCATCATGGCTCTGTGGTAAGTCAAAATAACCATGTGTCTGAAACAGCAAGGGGGAAACCTGAGGAATCACCCTCGATGGATTCCCACTCGATGTAACCATCAAGGTGGACTTGGAGGAATCACCCTCGTTAATCCACACTTGAGGGGTTGCACGACAAAGTCATTATCGGGAGTGGTCAAGGGAATCACCCTTGATGACCACGACCGAATAGCTACACTATAGGGTTAACATCAGAAGTGCTGATGAGGTATCACCCTCGGCACTCGATAGTAACTATGCAGAGTCGTACAACTAAGGGGGGGTGATGTGCGGTTTTGGGGCCTGGACGTTCATCGAGTCATCGAACACAAAGCGGGGCAACTGGGACAAGGTGGGGGTCACTGATGGATCTCTAACCAACCTATACTAAGCAGTTTAGAATAAGCAAGTAAGGTATGAAAGCAGGTAACAAAAACAGGCTATGCATCAGAGTAGGATCATACTGAAAGCAGTAGCAGTTCTAATGCAAGCATAAGAGAGAAGGGAATGGGCAATATCGGAATGATCAATGGGGGTTTGCTTGCTTGGAAGCTTTGCTAGAAAAGAAGGGTTGTCGACGAGGTAGTCGATCACAGGGGCAGCATCGGTCTCGTGGTCTACCGGAGAGAAGAGGGGGAAGAAACAGTAAATACAGATCAAACAAAAGCATCATAAAGCTTAACATGGTAATACGCGGTGTTAGGGGTGAACTAATGCAGTGCTAGACGTTGCAAACGGAGAGGGAAAACATCCGGAAGGATTTTTTCGGCGTTTGACGTTTTCCGAACAAATGAAAAGACAAGGGACGGTTCCATGTTTAGCATGCTAGGGGCATGCGACAGGTGAACAGATCACGTACTCGGATTCGTTGGATTTTTCTGAGCAACTATCGTATATAAAACTTTTTCATCGGAGCTATGGTTTATTTTCTATTAATTTTCTAAGTTTAAAACAATTTCTAGAATTTTCTATAGTTAATTCAAATTTGAAAATAATAATTAAATTGCTACGTGCATACACAAAGTGTACACGGTAGAGTGTAATAGAGGTAGACAGGTGGGGTCATGTTGACTGCTGACTCAACAGTAAATAGTCAAAATGTTGACTAGTCAACTATGTTAGTGGGGCCCAGGTGACATTGATACATTGACTTAAAAAAGATTTAACAGGCTGTTTAAGTGCAAGGGCCCACTTGTCATAGGCTTAGATATTTTAACTAATTGATCTTTCTACCTACTAGTAGGGTCCACATGTCATATGCACTATACCTAATAACCACTAATTAGCCTAACCACCTAAACCAATTAACTCTAAACTAGCCTAACTAAGCTACATGGCCAGCCTGTATGCGACAGCAGCAGCTACGCAACTACGAGCAGCAAGAACTAGCAGAAAACAGCAGCGGCAGTAGCTAGCATCAATGGTAGCGGCCTGCAGTAGCAAGCAACAACTATGAGTAGCGGCAGCAAGCGACAACAGGAGCAGTGGGCAGTAGCATCAACAGCAGCAAGGACGCAAGAGCAGCAGCAATGCAGTGAGGCCATGGCGTGCAGGCCCGCATGACAAGAGCAGTGGCGGGACGTGCCGCGACACAGTCAGGGGCGCGCGCTGTAGGGCACGATCGAGCACGGGCAGCAGGAGGCCGGGGTGCGAGCTAGGCACGGCGAGCGCGGGCTATCAGGCCGCGGCCATGGCGGCCACGGGTGGGCACGGCTGCTTTGGCAACGGGGGGCAGGGGAAAAGAGTGGAATCGGCGCGGCGCTCACCGTGGAGCTCGGTAGCATGCTCGGGGAGGCTGGAGGCAGATCAGAGCGATGGCAACGACGGCGAGGTGGTGACGGCCACGGCGGAGAAGACTCGCGATGGCGAGCTTGACGACGGCCTGGTGACGAATCGAAGGTTGTAGAGGAAGGAGACGACGACGACGACAGGGCGCCTGCACGCCGTAGCGTAGCTCGGGGTGGCCGGTGGCCACTGGATCGACGAGGGCGCGGTGACGGCCGAGCTCGAGCGGGATCGTGCGAGAAGGGGAGGGGAGAGTGGCGAGTGGGTTAGGGTTCCTCCAGGGGGTGACGGCGACGCTCTTATCCATCCACGAGGCCGCGGGATCGTCAACACGGCGACATCGGCAGCCATGGTGGCCTGGATGGCCGCCACGCCTTCCTCTGCCTCTCTAGTCAAGAGGTCGAAGAAAAGTCCGTGGCGCTAGGCTGGGCATCAGTGTGCCCGCGACTGGGCCTAGTGCACAGTAGTGTATTTTGTTTCAGTCTTTTCCCTATCTGTTAATTGCTATAGCTTTTGTTATATTTATTTTAAGCAACAAATGATTTTAGTTCTACATGGTACTCCACACATAATCCAAATACAATATTTTGGTGCTTCACAAAAAGTTTCACTTAGTTTTGGAAAAGTGAGAGTATTTGTTGTAATTTAAACGATCAAATTAAATGTTGCCAGTCCACCAAAATATTGCCATGGCCAAAATAAAAATCAAATTTGAGTTGATTTCCTCATGACAATTTCTTGGCGAACACTTGCAACCCATCGAACATTTTTATTTGACCGATAGAAGAAATAAGAATTTGACTTGTATTTCAAATGGAATTTGGATTTGATGTCGGTTTGGAATAAAGTGATGATTAGCAAAAATTAATTATGATAGCGTGGCACCATTAACAGGAGTTTACTGTACCATGACAGCTGGGGTGTTACAGGGGGATTCGAGCATGGAGGGCCTCTACACCAACCTTGGTTCACTTTCGATGATGTGTGAGTAGTTTACCATGGACCTAAGGGTCCATAGCTAGTAGGTAGATGGCTTCTTCTCTCTCTTTGTTCTTCAATACAATGTTCTCATCGATTTTCTTGGAGATCTATTCGATGTAATCTTATTTTGAGGCGCGTTTTTTGAGATCCGATGAATTGTGGATTTATGATCAGATTATCTATGAATATTATATGAGTATTTTCTGAACTCTTTTATGCATGATTAAGATAGCTTTCTATTTCTCTTCGATCTATCGATTTGGTTTGGCCAACTAGACTGGTTTTTCTTGCAATGGGAGAGATGCTTTGTGATGGGTTCATTCTTGAAGTGTCCTTTCCCAACGACAATAGGGAAAACAAGGCACGTATTGTATTGTTGCCATTGAGGATAAAAAGATGGGGTTTTCATCATATTGCTTGAGTTAATTCCTCTACATCATGTCATCTTACTTAATGCGTTACTCCGTTCTTTATGAACTTAATACTCTAGATGCATGCTGGATAGCGGTCGATGTGTGGAGTAAAAGTAGTAGATGCAGGCAGGAGTCGGTCTAGTTGTCACGGATAGATGCCTATATTCATGATCATTATCTTAGATATCATCATAACTATGCGCTTTTCTATCAATTGCTCAACAGTAATTTGTTTACCCACCATATACTTTCTTCAATAGATAAGCCTCTAGTGAAACCTATGCCCCCCGGGTCTATTTCTCATCATATATTTTCAGATCTATAAAACCAAAAAACCAAAAATACCTTGCTGCAATTTATTTATATTTACTTTATTTTGCCTTTTACTTATCTTTTATACCTATCACTATTAGATCTCACTCTTGCTAGTGTCTGTGAAGAGATTGACAATCCCTTTTTCGCGTTGTGTGCACATGTTTGTTAGTTTGTGCAGGTGCATCTGTTGGGGACTTGCTTGTACCACGTACTAGATTGATACCTTGGTTCTTAACTGAGAGAAGTACTTATCTCTACTTTACTGCATCATCCTTTGCTCTTCAAGGGAAAAATCAACGCAAGCTAAAGAAGTAGCATAGGCCTTCTACCCCTGGTCAGCTCTCCGTCAGATATGTGATATGTCTCCAACGTATCTATAATTTTTTATTGTTCCATGCTATTATATTATCAATCTTGGATGTTTTGTAATCATTTACTAGCAATTCTATATCATTTATTCGGACTAACCTATTGACATAGTGCCCGACGCTAGGAGTTGTGTTTTACTTGTTTTTTACTTTGCAGAATATCCATGCATGTCAAACAAAGTCCAACTGCAGCGAAACTTTTTCGAGATTTTTTTCTGCCCAGAAGAGACCCAAGGAGCCCAGGAGGTGCACTAGAGCAGGCCCGTGGGGTCCATAAGAAACCAAGGCGCTAGAGGCCCCAAGCGCGCCTTGGTGCCTTGTGGGGCCCATGGTGATCTTTTCCACCGTCTCTCAGCTCTATAAATACCCAAATATTCCAGAAATCCTAGGGGATTCGACGAAACACAATTCCAGTCCCGCAACTTCCAGAACCAAAAGATCTAATCTAGAGCCCTATTCCGGCACCTTGCTGGAGGGGGAAGCAATCACGGAGGGGTTCATCATCCTCGTTGGTGCTCCTTATATGATGCATGAGTAGTTTACCACAGACCTACGGGTCCGTAGGTAGTAGCTAGATGGCTTCTTCTCTCTTTTTGATATTCAATACAATGTTCTCCTCGATGTTCTTGGAGATCTATTTGATGTAATGACTTTTTGCGGTGTGGTTGTTAGGATTCGATGAATTGTGAGTTTATTATCAGACCTATCACTGGTACACGTCAGTCCTATACAAATGGTTTTTAACCCCTTTCTGCGACGGCATTTGGAACCGTCGCCAAGTGAGTGTGGGCGATAGGGGGGTCGTTCCCACACGACCCAGAAACCGTCGGGGATATGCCCTCCTGGCACACACGCTCGGCAAAATGAGGTCGTGTGCGACCGGCAAGTGCTCAAATATGGAAATACGTATAGTAGAGCTAAAAATATACAATTATACGGTGAAATTGTTTCCGGTCACAAGTACATCCCACACAGTCAGTCCTCGTTAAACGTTTCCGTTCGTATGTACATTCCACAAAGTCGCTCCAAGGAAAACGTTTCCATTCACAGGTACATCACACAAAAATTTTGCCGTTAAATCATTTGTGTTATTGAATGTATCACACACGGTCTGTAGAAGAAACTGTGTGGCAAAGGCTGTCCATCACACATAGTTTTTATGTGGTAAACGTTTGGCAAGGTGGCCTAACGCAAAAAGTTTTCAAGAGAAAGTCGTGTGTGATTGTTCATTGATCCAACACAGTTTATTCCTAGAAACTGTGTGCGTTGCCTGAGGTCATCGCCCACGTATTTCTTCAACAACCATTTGCAATAGTAAGACCCAATTATCACGCTAACTCGCCATTAGCAGGCTATTTGCCCTATTATTAATAATCTATTTATTAATCTAATTGACATTCATATTAAGCTCATAATATATTTCATTTCCATGTTAAGGAAGAAGAATTTTATAATTGAAATACATCCGAGTACACAACTGCACCAGCACCAAGTTTCACATGCAACATGTAGAACTTTTCGAAATTAACATCATAGACGGTATATACACAGATGCATCTCATCTGGAAAACTGTTAAAGTGGAAGGCGAATATTGAGCCTTCATTCATGTTGAAGGTCTTTGCAACTTTAGGCCAGTGCCTGTGGATGATTGACTGTCCGTCCTTCGTCCTCTTCGGGAACACTTCAATATTGAACCGTGGGTGTTGTATGAAAACCGTCCTCGCCTCCTGACCATAAAGGTGGGTTGAGAGGTAATCATCAGTGAACTGCTTTGGAAAGGCCTGAAAACAAGGATGTGCATAAATATCTTCTCTATATTGGAAATGGGCAAAGGAATAAAAAAAGGCAAGGTATAATAGTTAGTACCATCTTGTAGTGAACTGATGTCTTCTTCATTGTGCAGACAAAGATCTTATTGTTTTTTGTCACTAATTTCTTTATCCTAACAATCTTTCTGAGTTTCTTGATTTGATTGATATTCATGGACAACTCATTTCCCCATATGCAAAATGGGTCGAACAGTGGGTCAAAACCTCTGACAGCAGGACCTACATGTGCAAGACCAAATTGTTAAAAACCAAAATATTAGAATGGTTGCTGCAATTGCATAATAATGTGCTATTAGACAATGGACCATGCACGTGCTACCCTCGATTGTAAACCTTAGTGCTTCCCATTGTTTTCTTGCAACACATATAAGGTAGTTAGTCATCATGTTAAGTATTTACTATAGCCAAATTCAATTTATTCCTCACATGGTATACAATAACATAATGCACCCACAACTATTGAACATCGCATTGCAGAATTGAACCAAACAGTTAACTAAACACCACAACACAAATGAACCAAACGTTAACTGAGCACCACATTGCACAATGTATAACCAAACCAAGCATTCTTGACAACTTGGAAATATAGCAATTGTATTCGTTTCTCATGTATTTTGTTAAGATAAAATTGATTTATTTCTCACATGGAAGACAATACAAAATTGCAGCCTGAAGAATTGAACATCACATTTGCAGAATTAAACCAAACGGTTAACTGAAGATGACAACTAATTAACAAAACAGTTAATAAGTGAGCACCATACTACATGACATATAGAACATATACACTAGCAACAGATTGCATGGTAAAATAAGATAGAACAATTCACTAGAATTTGTGAAGGAAAGGCAGGAGCTGCACACGCAACGGGTAAACTAAGCATGCTTAACCGGCGTAGCTAGAAAATGGCAAGGTGCTCCTCCAAGATCTGGGGGTCGACACGAATGGCGGCCATCGCGACCTCATCCGCGCGTGCGGCCGCGATTTGCTTCTCCGCTGCCAAATGCTCCTTGAGATCCTGGCTATACTGCGTGCACCATGGCTTAGGGCCTCGCTTATTTGGTGGAGGGGTCGGTGATTTGGGTGGAAGGTCTCGCGCTCACGCCGGCAGTCGGGGCATGTGGGATGTGGAAGGAGGAGGAGGATTGGGGTCGGGTGTGGATTACCTTCCTGGATAGATGAGGCCGAGCAGCGTGAAGGAGGGTCGCCGATGAGGAGGCGGCGCTGCAAGCAAGGAGTGAAGGTTTACACTTGGAAAGGAAGGTGGAAGCAGGGGAAATGTGACTTTTGGAAAGGGGGAGGGGGAGGGGAGGTAGATATTTCCGCGGAAGCTGAAAATTTAAAATCGCTTCAGTGAAAAAACTGGCGTGCAAAGTGTCATCAGACACGGTCCCTTATTCAGAACTGTGTATGATATTTGAACAACACAAATGATACAGATAGCTTAACCCGTGTGTGTTGAGTTTGAACGTCAAAAATTTTGGTTCAAATTTCCCTGGTTACAGTGGTCATCCACGTCATTGCATAATTTGGATACACAAAGGAGACTAACCTTAATCGAGGAAGTTGAGCAATTAAATAGAGATAGCTGACCTAAACATTACTCTAACAAATTAAAGACCGGAGCTCTTAATTAAGCAAAACAAAGAGTACTACTACGGCTGGTGCTCGTCGATCTCCGCGGCCGCTGCCTCCATGTCCAGCTCGCGCTCGACGGTCTCCTGATGGGCATCCATCGCACCATACTCGGCAAGCATCTCGCCATCCGCGTCTGCCATCTCTTTGGAAAAGGCCGCCATGAGCTGGACGTGGGCGGACGCGATCTGGGCTTGGATGGACTCCGTCGTCGCAAGGTATGCGGCGGAGGAATGGACAGCTGCTCGAACGCTCTCGGTGATTGCCAGCTCTTCGGTCGTGGGTTGCCAACCGTTGTCGGAGAAGCTTCGTTCGATTTGTGCGGTGAGTGCCAGGAGCTAGGCGTGGGCGGCCTCGTCATGGTCATGGGCGGCCTCCATCAGGGCTAAGGCCGCCGCTGCAGAACGGACAGCTGATGTGCCACTCTCGCCAGTGGTAATCCCCGAGCCAGATGTTAGTGCCGCCATATAAGAAGCAACAGCGGCCATTTGGGCTGCCATGGCCACCCGGTCGCAGATTGCGGCCGCGCTCATGCACCGTGTTAGCCAGCGCATGGCGGCTGTCGCCGCTTTCGCCGGAGTGGGCCACCGAATTTGCCCTCACGACCCGGGTCCATGTGCCCATCTTTCACCGGTGACGATTGATTAGTGGAATGATATTTCAGGAGCGAGCTAGTGTGCTTGAGACGCCGGCCGTGGACTGTAGCCAACGCACGTTCTCACGTAAGCCATACGCGTATTATACACCGACGATGCTCCAGGATATTTTGTGCTGCATCTCACACGGTTGGTGATAATAAACTGTATGTGATCTACTTGATTTTTCATCTTGATTTGAATTACATAATGGGGTCACAGCGCCAATGGACGGTGTTTGAATTGCTAGACCTTTTATTAGGAGTGAACATGCAACTATATGTGTGTCATAAAAGAATTGGAATTATTCAGGGTTCGTTTGAACATTTTATACATTAAATTGGTTTTCTAGCCATTTTAGGTGCATAATTCAAAATTAAACTACATGCACATGCTCCGGTGCATCAACCTGGGTTGTAAAATAATATATGTGTCCATGGGTTTATGCTTATCTCCCATGCAAGAAATGGAGATGAAATTCGAACACCACAGCACCATGGCTCTCCAGCAAATGTCGACGTACTTGCTTTTGTAATTCTAGTAAATCCAAAATTTGTCCGAAATTCAAGAAACTTGGCATGCTATCATGGAGCGGCATCAACATGACGTGGTAAAATTGTTGTCCCATTTGGGGCATGTTTGGGTATAAGCTTCTCATAAACCAGAGCTTCTCACACAACAAGTGTGATGGTTTCGGTATGGAACGTTTCACCTTTCTGGACGAAACGATATCCGTTGCCTCTTCACGATTTCAAATTTTTTCCTAGTGTCAATATAGAACAACAGGAGTGTTGTGTCAAATTTTGGGATTTTTCAGGGTTCACTTCGACATTTTTATACATTAACTGAGTTTTCTGTGCATTCATGTGCATAATTCAAATTTGAACTACATGCACATGCTCTAATGCATATAAATTAGTTGAAAATTCAAATATCTGTCCTCAGCTAGGTGGGCACAACCCAGGGCGCCCCCCTCCAGACGCTCCCAAGTGGGTTGTCCCCACCTGGTGGCCCCGGAGACCCTGAAACCGACGCTATAAAATCACATTTTTCTGGAAAAAATCAGGGAGGAAGAATTATCTCATTTCGCGATACGGAGCCACCTTCACCTCATATTCTTCATTGGGAGGCTAGATATGGAGTCTGTTTGGGGCTCCGAAGAGGGGGATCTTCGATCTTCCTCATCACCAACCCTCCTTCATCACCAATTCCATGATGCCCTCCACCGGGAGTGAGTAATTCCTTCGTAGGCTCGCTGGTCGGTGAGGAGTTGGATGAGATTCATCATGTAATCGAGTTAGTTTTGTTAGGGCTTGATCCCTAGTATCCACTATGTTCTGAGATTGATGTTGCTATGACTTTGCCATGTTTAATGCTTGTCACCATGGGCCTGGGTGCCATGATTTCAGATCTGAACCATTTATGTTATCACCATTATATCTATGTTCTAGATCCGATCTTGCAAGTTATAGTCACCTACTACGTGTTATGATCCGGCAACCCCGGAGTGACAACGGTCGGGACACTTCCTGATGATGACCATAGTTTGAGGAGTTCATGTATTCACCGTGTATCAACCCGGATTTGGTAAAATCCAAGTCTCTGTGCTTACTGTGCTATCCCTGGATCATAGCTAGCACACACAGTAACAAAAATGAATATCAGTAAGACATGCATCATTCTACTACAACGATAGATAATACAGCGGAATTATATGTAGTCGCTAAGTTAGGCTCCATCAACGCCATCGGGCTCGTTGAGTGTAGACCACAACCCTATCGTCTCTTAATCTGTCGAGATCTGCACATGACAGGTGCAGATGAGTACGTGGAATGTACTCGCAAGTTGCAAAAGAGAGTATAACAGATTATATATGCAGGGTAAGTATTGGTGGAGGGTTCCTTTGCATAAAGCCAATTTTCTACTATAATAAATTTTGTAAACTTTGTTTGAAGTAGAAATATTTTTTTAGTATAAAAGATAGGAGTGAGACACTTGGATATACGCACCAGTGCTCATTCTATAAAATAGTTTTTAAAAATACATAAGGTTGAAGTGAAACACATTCACTGTGCTCATTCCTCAACTTTAACCCTTAAAAATAGACTTTTAGAAAAGAAAGGGGAGATTCTTCTTCAGTCCAAGTCCTCAGTTGCTCAAAATTGCCCGTAACCGAGGGCACAGCTAATTGATTAGGTTAAACCCTCTGCAGAGGTCATACACGTTCCCCACATGACACAACCAACCCCGTTTATTGTTAAACACTTGGGTGTACGACTAGGAGGAGATTGCGACGAAGCCTTCCGTAACAGCCCCCTATACCTGACCAAGCCGCCCGCAACTTAGGCAATCAAAGCCCCTCTCTGATGGCGGTCCTGGATGGCAATCCCCACCAAAAACATGTGTGCAAGACCCCAGTCGGGCGCATTCACTGCAAGACCCCGATGGGCGCAATCACTTGTAGACGCTCCCGTCAATACCATTCCGCCCAGGGAGTAGAAGTAAAATAGTATATAGTTTTGGTTTTCAAAAGTTTTCACAAAACATTGTCCCAAAAGAGGGCAAGTTTATTTGTTTAAAACTTGTTTGATTTTCAACCCACCCATTTGTGCAAGCGCGGCCAAGCATAGTAGTTAGTCCTTATGGCTCTAGCTAAAAAATAATACTTTGCAAAACTTTTATAAAATATGCATAGTATTAAAATTTAAAGAAATATGCATAATATGATAATATAGGTCAAAGCATGATTAATTTGCAACTTGCCTGAGTCTTGAAGTTTATTCCCTACTTGTTATCGTCACTCCTTTACTTTACGATATATCTAACGACGAAAGAAAATACTTCAACACACAACAATTCAAATAAAGATCCAAATAAAAGATTCAAATTAACAATACAAACACATTCTAAGGATAATTATCATGCCATGGCTATGGTTGAGATAAGAAGTTTCTTTGGATGGGAATGTGGCATAGATTTTATTCTAGGGTGGGTGAAGTTGGTTCAAGGAAAGATCATGGTGTCAATATATAGAGTGATTGAGAGACAAGTTTTGATAACCAAATTTCCATAAAGAAACTATTTAAAATATTAGACTTGTGGTCGACTATGAGAATTGAAAGTCATGAGTTTATGGAATTGAAACTAATAATTTTCTAACTGCAAATTTGTGTGGTAGTAACATATGACCACAGAGATTTGTAGGGATCAATCTAAGAGATTTATCTAAGCATAAAATTTAATTGGTTAAAGATGTTAAATTATGTGTAAGGAAAGTGATTTTATGGTGTAGAGGCTAAAACATGAACTAAGCGTGGTTAAAAAAATAAGGTATGGGTCCTAACAGACAGGTATGGTTCTAATGGCCAATTTTTATATAATAAGCTTTTGGGTATGAATTATAGATTAAAAGATATGGCAAAATATTCAATTTACCATTTAAATCAAAACTAAATTTTAATTTGCTCAAAAGTGAAATCTTATAATTTCATAAAAAACTACAGGTTCCAATGAATCTGGGATATCTTATTTGTCAAAATCGGACATACGGTTTGGGAGATACAAATTTCCGAGGTTTAGATATTTTACTGAAAAATGACTTACGGAATTTTAGAGGAGGCTTGCCGGAGTTGTCGCCGGAGTTGGGGAAGAAGGTCGCAGGAGTTGTGGAAGAAGGTCCCCAAAGTCAAGTAGCAGGGGGACGGCGAAGAGCTCGACAAGGGGAGTCCGTTGGATAAGGTCACGGGCTCGGCCTTGTCCCGTGGCGGCGTGGAGCGGCCGCCGGAGCTGCCGAACTCCGATGAGCAATTGCTCGCAGAGGAGGGCGAGGTAGAGAGGGGTTTTCTTGGGAGGGGATGAGGACTCTGAGGTTCACCTATGGGTACTATTTATAGGAGAGGGGGAGGTCAGAATTCGAGCAGATGATGATGCTTAATGGTGGTTGTTCCTCTGCCTTGTAATGGCCACTATGGGAGTTTTCCCAGGCGCACTGAGGAAGGCTAAGGGTCGAGGGAGGCGAGAGGGTTCCGTTCAGAGAAGTTTTGTGCGCGAGGAAGAGGATGGGAAGAGGTACAGGCGTCCATGGCTGTAGGCTCTCTGTAGGTGTTCGTGTTCGTGAACAAAAGAAGAGAGGAGGAAGAAGATGTTACCTGGAGTTGGGCTAAGGAAAAAAAATAACATGGTCTTAGTGGAAACTGCACCAGGGAAAAGAATAGAAGTGGGCTTGGTCCAATTAGGCTTAGGATAGAATTACCAATTAATCTTTTTTTACGTGTGCAAGACGTTTATCTAAAACAACATATAAAATAAATGTTCACATAATATTTTCGTTTAATTTAAGTGGGTAAAACATTTTGTTTAAATAGGAAATGAGAAAACAATGTTCACATGAACCTAAATAATATTTAAACATTTCTAAAAATAGTTTTAGCCATAAATAAAATAGTTATCGTGCTCTTATTATTGAATAAGGGCTTTATAGTTTCCCCATAAATGTTTTATTTTATAAATTCTCAAGAGAAACAAATAATAATTGAGCCATATTGAACATTTCCAAATATAATTTTGGAGAAGTCATATTATCTCCCCTCATAAATTATATTAGTTTTATTGGAAATATTTAAGTGGCACGAAACTCCAAATAAGATTTAATTTCGAATGAACTCAAAAATTCAAAGAACTCCAAATGGAATACTCATCCCCACATTTGAGAAAGTCATTTTATTCTCACTCCGTAAGTTCGAAAGTGGTTCATAATATTTCATAGGAGTCCAAATGAAAGAAATCTAATTTGATTTTTTAACAAGTCTCAAAAAGTTTTTTTTGACAGTCACAACAACTCACTCAATTATAACTTATTATTAACATACCAAAATTTGGAAAATTTTGGGATGTGACACACCGTGTGTTAATGCTTTGTTTCGGTTCTCTATTAAAAGGAGGCATTAATAACCCCTAGTTTCCAATAGGACCCCGCTGCCTTGGGAGGGTAGGACAAAAGATGTCATGCAAGTTCTTTCCATAAGCACGTATGACTATTTACGGAATACATGCCTACATTATATTTATGAACTGGAGCTAGTGCCGTATCGCCCTAGGTTATGACTGTTATATGATGAATATCATACAACAAACCGTTGATTCTGTGCCTACGATTTTCCTACATATTCATCTTGCTAAAATACTACTGCTGTTGTTACTATTGTCTCTGCTACAAAACTATTACTATCACTGTTACAGTTACTGTTGCTGCTACCACTACTATCAAAGCTATCATATCACTGTGCTGCTAATCCCTTTGCTGCAGATAATTAATCTCCAGGTGTGACTGAATTGATAACTTAGTTGCTAATACTTGCAAATATTCTTTGGCTCCCCTTGTGTCGAATCTATAAATTTGGGTTAAATACTCTTCCCTCGAAAACAATTGCGATCCCCTATACTTGTGGGTTATCAAAGATCATTAGATATGATAAACTTGATTCCTTGTAATAGTTTTGAGATATGGAGATAGTAATATGTGAGTCAAATTGGTGAATAATGATGTTTTAGTAAGAATATTGGTGTTAAGGTTTGTGATTCCCAATGCAAGCACGAAAGTCAATAGTTATGCAATGAAGTTACATCCTACTTCTGGTGCATTATTCGGTGTTAGTTATGTTTAATGCTCGTTTGTGATTGTTTTTGTCTCTTGGTTGGTTGCTTCTCAATCTATTTGCTATCCTTCTATAGCGCCCAAGATGCGATTCTATCAAAATCACGTGATGAATTCATGATTGGGGCACAACCACATTTCGAGCACATAGCAAGGTGGATATCATTATAACATACCATTTACTGAATAGATGAGAATACCAGATAAAGGCTAACATCGGCCACAAGCTACAACATGAATACATGAATACATCAATACATAGCAACATCATCCAGAAGAGCAGGATCTGACTATGAATGAAATCAAACAAAAAAGAAGAGCGACATCAACCCTGCTAATCCCAAGCTCCCGACCCGAAACCTATCCCTTGATCGAAGAAGAAGTAGAAGAACTCCAAAACAAGCAAGCACCCCTCTCACGTCAGATCTTCGCATTACATGTAACTACATCTTTTGTTGTAGTAATCTATGAGTCACGAGGACTCAGCAATCCTATTACCATGGGTATCAAGACTAGCAAACCTTATTGGGTATGGAATGGATAAGTGGTGAGTTTGCAGCAATCACTAAGCATTTGTATGGTGGATAACTTACGAGTACATGAGTAAGAAGAGTAACTACGCATAACGATCGCAAACTAATAACGATCAAGAAGTGATCCTGAACTACTTACGAGTCTAACATAACCCCACCGTGTTCTCTTCCCGAACTCACCCGAAAAGAGACAGTCATGGTTACGCACGCGGTTGCTGTATTTTAATTCGGGTTTAGTGTCAAGTTCTCTACATCTGGATATTAAAAATTTCCAAGTCACCACATAACTTCAGTCACGGCTTCCGAAAAGATTTAACCCTGCAGGGGTGTCCCAACTTATGCCATCATAAACTCCCCGGGTCCAATCCATACAATCAGGAGGCACCAAGACAACATTCCCGCCACATCGATATCGCAACGATTCCAACAATACCAACGTGATCCTAAAACAAATTCGAAGGGGGAGGTAGTAGAATCAAAACACCTACATCACAAATCCTCACTAGAGCGACGAAGCAGATAAGGAGTAAAAAGAATTCCTACTCTTCGACATATAGGTAGACTCAAAATACTTTTTTTCTAGACTTGACAATGGCAACGGTTCGATCAATCAAGGGGGCTCCTGCGGTCGGTAAGGCTCTGACACCAACTTGTAGCGCCCAAGATGTGATTCTATCCCAATCACGTGATGAATTCATGATTGGAGCAAAACCGCATTTCGAGCGCATAGCAAGGTGGATATCATTACAACATACCATGTACTGAATACATGAGAATACCATATAAAGGCTTACACTCGCCACAAGCTACAACATGAATACATGAATACATCAATACATAGCAATCATCATACAGAAGAGCAGGATCCGATTACGGATGAAATCAATCGAAAAAGAAGAATGGCATCCACCCTGCAAATCCTAGGCTCCCGACCCGAAACCTATCCCTTGATCGAAGAAGAAGAAGCAGAAGAACTCCAGTACAAGCAAGCACCACTCTCATGTCAGATCATCGCATTACATGTACCTACAACTGTTGTTGTAGTAATCTGTGAGCCACGAGGACTCAGCAATCCCATTACCATGGGTATCAAGACTAGCAAACCTTAATGGGTATGGAATGGATAAGTAGTGAGTTTGCCGCAAGCACTAAGCATTTGTATGGTGGTTAACTTACGAGTACAAGAATAAGAAGAGTAATCACACATAACGATCACAAACCAGAAATGATCAAGAAGTGATCCGTAACTAGTTAAAATTCAAACATAACCCCACCATGTTCTCTTCCCGAACTCACTCGAAAAGAGACAGACGTAGTAACGCATGCGATTGCTGTATTTTAATTCAGGTTTAGTGTCAAGTTCTCTACAACCGGATACTATAAATTTCCAAGTCACCACATAACCGCGGGCATGGCTTCCAAAAAATTTAACCCTGCAGGGGTGTTGCAACTTAGTCCAACATAAACTCTCACGATCCACTGAGGAAAAACCTCAATCTCAAGACAACCCGGTCAAGCTTGGAATCCTAGTGCACAAGACATTTCGACAATGGTAAAACAAAACCAGCAAGACCTGGTGACGTGCCGACACCCCGATAGAAGCCGCACGTATCTCGTCTCAGGCCACGATCGGATGAGCTGTCCATACAACTAAAACATGTCCTCGAGTTTCCTCGTGGTGGCACTGCAAGGGGCTCTAGGTTGGACCAACGCTCATGAGGAGCACCGACCCGGGTTGTTGAGTAATTATCCTCGGGTGTTATCCGGTTCTTATGCAAATTTTAGTTGTTACTAGGCAAATGGTAAAACCAAAGTTGGGCCTTGATGAAAGAGTTTTATTCAAAGCGAACTATCGAGGGGGCCACATAAACCCCGGCCATGTAAGGAACACAAATCAATGAACATAACACTGTTTTGATGAAAACTAGGGCAGAAAGAGTGGGACAAAACACCAGACAAAAGGCCAAGCCTTCCACCCTTTACCAAGTATATAGATGCATTAATTAAATAAGAGATATTGTGATATCCCATGATATCCATGTCCCAACATGGAACAACCTGCATTGCACCTGCAACTAGCAACGCTATAAGAGTGGGCTGAGCAAAGCAGTAACATAGCCAAACAACGGTTTGCTGGGATGGTGGAAAAGGTTAGAGGTTATATCATGGCAAATTGGGAGGATTGACAAACAAGTGGTAGGTAGTTCGACATAGCGAAAGCATCGAGACAACTCGCAAAACAAAGATAGTAGTGATATCCAAGGTAATAATCATCTTGCCTGATATCCCGCTAGGAAGAAGACCAAATTCATGAAGAAGACAAACGGGCGTAGTCGAACGAATCCTCACAATCGGAATGTAACCTGAACTATCAAGAAGAAGCACAACCGAAAAGAAGCAAACAACATGGTAAACCAACAAGCATAAACATGGCATGATGCGCAACCAAGTATGATGCATGTCTAGTTTAATGAGGCATGGCATTACGAAGTGCAACAAACAAGCATTCATATTAACTGGAGCTCAATATGCAATGAGTTGCATATCGATGAAACACCACATTTAATTACTTAGTTCGCTCTCGTTTATGAACAAGACAAGATTAAATGTTGGTAAACATGGCAAGAGGTGAAGCACAAGTAAAATAACTATTTAGGCTAGTTTAAATGAGGTCGGAAACAATAAACAACAATTCCGAAAAATTCCCATATGCATATTTCGAATTTGGTACCATTCTCCCCTAAACAATATTTTAGAATCGTTAAACATGAAAAGTAAGTGCACCATGCTAATCTACGTATTTTTGTACCCCATTTACATATAAAGTTTATTTAATTCGGAGCTATGGTTATTTAGTTATGAAATAAACCATTTAGCATGTTATTTATGTAAATTGATGCAAATAACAATTTAAAACATTTTAACATGGATGAAAGTTGCATATTGTGAAAGTACATGAAAATATACTCAAGTTTCATATATGATATAGTTTATTTCGATGCACGGTTATTTAATTATGAGCAATGCAAAATAATGGCAGTTTTTCTGTAATTATGCATGCGATGGATATTTAGCAAGTTCGTCTAGGAAAAAAACGTCCACGGGATGAAACTTTATCTGGCCCAATAGTGTATCGAGAGAGGAAGATGCGCTTGGCTCACAATAGGCCATTGACCCAGCTGGGGTTGGGAGCTCGGCCTTGGAGAGGCCGACTGCAGCTTGCAGTCACTAGTGGCCCAGGCGCGCTGGAGGAGCAGTCAATGCGAGGCAAAGGATCGAACGAGCTGCTCGTCTCCTGGTTTGAGCTCGAGTGCCTGGAGAAGACGAACATGGCGGCAGGAAATCCGGCAGGCGGCAACGCGGCTAACGGCAACGCGAGCGGCGGTAATGAGGAAGCGATGGGGGCGTGTGGATCTAGGGCGGGGAAGACTGGAGGCGCTGAAGGTCCGGTAGTGGCTACTACTCATTGCAGGGGAAGCAGAGGACAAATGCAGACTTGGCACGAGCTCTTGGTGATGTGGCGTGATACATGGGAGGCACACGAGGTCCTGTACAGGCGGCTTCATGGATCTTGCCGAAGATGGGGCAGATCGGGCAGAAGCGAGGTCAGGGAGGCATGGAACTACTCGATCCGATGGCGAGGCAAGCTACGTCCGGCGTCTATGGAGGTTCCAGTGCAAGAGTTTCCTGGAGAAGAGAGATGGGATAGGTGAGGCATCATCTGCTCAAGGAAGCAGGCAGGGAAAAGAAGAAGACAGAGAGGGAGAGGAGCAGATCACCGGGGTGCTGCTGCTCCGGTAGCTCGCCATCCGGCCGGACACGAAAAGGAGGCAGAAGGGTCGAGACAGGAGGAGCTCTCGATCCAAGATCGAGGAGGCGGCTCAGGAGGCGTGGCTGTGGGTCGCCTGGATGGCTGGTGGCCGTCGGATCTCCATCCGGTGGTCCCAGATGCTTGGATTGGTGGTTGGTGGATCTGGTGGTGCGAGGTGGCGGTTGCGGGCTGGACATGAGCGGAAAACAAGGAGCGGCGGGGGATGCTCGGGAATGGATGGCTAGGGCTAGGCTTAGTCCAGATTTTGAATGTGGTGGGCAGCTATTTATAGTAGGTGGTAGGTAGGAGGGAGTGTGGGGCAATCTCGACCCTCCGATTGTAATTGGATGGTCCGCAACAATTGGATTAGGGTAGACCAAAAGAAATGAAGATGCTTAGGGGATATTCGAGGTTGGTCCGGACTCTGTTGGGGAATGTAGTATTTCAAAAAAAATCCTATGATCACGCAAGATCTATCTAGGAGATGCATAGCAACGAGAGGGGAGAGTGTGTCCATGTACTCTCCTAGACCAAAAGCGGAAGCGTTTAGTAATGCGGTTGATGTAGTCGAACGTCTTCGCGATTCAACCGATCCTAGCACCAAACGTACGACACCTCCGTGTTCAGCACACCGTCAGTAGGATGACATCCCTCGAGCTCTTGATCCAGTTGAGGACGAGGGAGAGTTCTGTCAGCATGACGGCGTGGCGACGGTGATGATGAAGTTATCGGCGCAGGGCTTCGCCAAAGCACTACAACGGTATGACCAAGGTGTGTAACTGTGGAGGGGGCATCGCACACGGCTAAGAGATTATATGTTGTGCTATTCGGGTGCCCCCTCCCACGTATATAAAGGAGGGAGGGAGAGAGGCCGGCCACCTAGGGGCGTGCCAAGAGTATGGAGTCCTACTAGGACTTCCAAGTCCTAGTAGGAATCCCTTTCCTTTTCGGAGTAGGAGAGAAGGAAAGAGGAAAAGAGAGGGAGTAGGAAAAGGCAAGGGGGGCGCCGCCCCCTTCCCATAGTCCAATTCATACCCATGGTGGGGGCGCCACCTCCCCTTGGTCTGCCTCCTCTTTTTCCTGTATGGCCCAATAAGGCCCATTACTTCTCCCGATGAATTCCCGTAACTCCCCAGTACTCCAAAAAACACCCGAATCACTCGGAACCTTTCCGATGTGCGAATATGGCCTTCCAATATATGAATCTTTACCTCTCAACCATTTAGAGACTCCTCGTCATGTCCATGATCTCATCCGGGACTCCGAGCAAACTTCGGTCATCAAATCACATAACTCATAATACAAATCGTCATCGAACATTAAGCGTGCGGACAATACGGTTTTGAGAACTATGTAGACATAACCGAGACATATATCCGGTCAATAACCAATAGAGGAACCTGGATGCTCATATTGGCTCCTACATATTCTACGATGATCTTTATTGGTCAAACCGCATAACAACATACATTGTTCCATTTGTCATCGGTATGTTACTCGCCCGAGATTCGATCGTCGGTATCCTCATACCTAGTTCAATCTTTTTACCGGCAAGTCTCTTTACTCGTTTTGTAATGCATCATCTGGCAACTAACTCATTACTCACATTTCTTGCAAGGCTTATAGTGATGTGCATTACCGAGAGGGCCCGGAGATACCTCTCTGATACACAGAGTGACAAATCCTAATCTCGATCTATGCCAACCCAACACACACCTTTGGGGACACCTATAGATAATCTTTATAATCACCTAGTTATGTTGTGACGTTTGATAGCACACAAGGTGTTCCTCCAGTATTCGGGAGTTACATAATCTCATAGTCAGAGGAACATGTATAAGTCATGAAGAAAACAATAGCAATAAAACTAAACGATCATAATGCTAAACTAACGGATGGGTCTTGTCCATCACATCATTCTCTAATGATGTTATACCGTTTTCCAAATGACAACACATGTCTATGGTTAGGAAACTTAACAATCTTTGATTAGCAAGCTAGTCTAGTAGAGGCATACTAGGGACACTTTGTTTTGTCTATGTATTCACACATGTATCAAGTTTCCGGTTAATACAATTCTAGCATGGATAATAAACATTTATCATGATATAAGGAAATAAAATAATAACTTTATTATTGCCTCTAGGGCATATTTCCTTCAGTCTCCCACTTGCACTAGAGTCAATAATCTAGTTCACATCGCCATGTGATTTAACACCAATAGTTCACATCTTTATGTGACCAACACTCAAAGGGTTTACTAGAGTCAATAATCTAGTTCACATCGCTATGTGATTAACACCCAAGAGTAATAAGGTGTGATCATGTTTTACTTGTGAGAGAAATTTAGTCAACGGGTCTGCCACATTCAGAGCCGTATGTATTTTGCAAATTTTCTATCTCTACAATGCTCTGCACGGAGCTACTCTGGCTAATTGCTCCTACTTTAAATGTATCTAGATCGAGACACAGAGTCATCCAGATCGGTGTCAAAACTTGCATCACGTAACTCTTTACGACGAACTCTTTATGACCTCCATAACCAAGAAATATTTCTTTAGTCCTCTAAGGATAATTTTGACCGCTATCTAGTGATCTACTCCTGGATCACTATTGTACCCCTTTGCCAAATACATGGCGAGGTACATGATAGGTCTGGTATATAGCATGGCATACTTTATAGAACCTATGGCCGAGGCATAGGGAATGACTTTCACACTCTCTCTATCTTCTGCCGTGGTCGGGTTTTGAGTATTACTCAACTTCATAGCTTACAATTCAGGCAAGAACTCCTTCTTTGACTGATCCATTTTTGAATTCCTTCAAAATCTTATCATGGTATGTACTCATTGAAAAACTATCAAGCGTCTTGATCTATCTCTATAGACACTACTAGGGAAAAGCCTAGCAGTAGCGCGGGTTTTGGGTGTATCAGTAGCACGGGCGCCCGCGCTACTGATACGACGCCACAGCTAACTTGTAGCAGTAGCGCGTGTTGACACGCGCTACTGCTATACATGGTTAGCTGTAGCGTGCGTTGCAGTACAAAGCTACTGCTAATTATCTGTAGCGGGTCTTATACCCCGCGCTACTACTATTACTTTCAAAAGCAAAAAAAATATCTCGATCCCGTGCATGTTGTCAATGGCAGCAGTTGTTCGATCCAGCGATGGTTGGGGTCACCGGAGGCATGAACAAGCAGCGGCAGACTAGATCCGACGGTGGTTGTTGGAGGAGGGCCTGTTTCCATGGAAGAGCAAGGCAACGGCGTGGGACTCCTCTTCCCGACCATGCCATATATGGTCGTCCATGGCGACTACCTGCACGGGCATGGACATGGGATTGTGAGTCAAACCAGAGGGAGAGAGAGAGAGAAAAAAAAAAGAAAACTGAGGGAGAGAGGAAGGAGATGGAGGGAGTAGCGGGGCTGGTCACCGGTGGTTAGGTCTCCGGCATGGTGGCGTGAGGCGGCGGCCTCCTAGACGCCGGTGGAAGACCGGCGAGCTCCTAGACGCCAGTGGCGTGAGGCGGCGCCCTCTTTCGGTGCCATGGAGGAGGAGGGGCGCATGGGCAAGAGGTCAATGTGAGAACGTATGGAGAGCGAGAGAGAGGAGGGAGTGACGGAAGAGAGGAGGGATTTGGGGGAGGGGGAGGACGGGTGGGGAAAAGGTGGTGGGTGCGGATTAGCAGTAGTGCGGTACGTAAAATGCGCTGCTGCTAAGAAAGTAGCAGCGGCGCGCTTTCGGTACAAGCGCTACTGCTAACCGGGACCAAAAGTGTGCCCAATTTGAAAATTAGCAGCATCGACCTCAGAAAAACTGCGCTACTGCTACGGCTATAGCAGTAGCGCGGCTCGCGGCACCGCGATGCTGCTAAATGGAGTTGGGTGGGCACTGTCGGTCGATATTTGTAGCAGCGCGGGTTACGCCGAGCGCACTACTGCTAAGCACTTGTCAGTAGCGGGTTTTCCACACCCGCGCTACTGCTAATTAGCAGCAGCGCTCCTTTTTGAGCCGTGCTGCTGCTAAGATTCTGTGTATAGGGTTTTCCCTAGTAGTGAGATCTTGATGCCCAATATGTAAGTAGCTTCACCAAGGTCTTTCTTTTGAAAAACTCCTTTCAAAAACTCCTTTATGCTTTCCATAAAATTCTACATCATTTCCAATCAACAATATGTCATTCACATATACTTATCAGAAAGGTCGTAGTGCTCCCACTCACTTTCTTGTAAATACAGGCTTCACCGCAAATCTTTATAAAACTATATGCTTTGATCAACTCATCAAAGCGTATATTCCAACTCCGAGATGCTTGCACCAGTCCATAGATGGATCGCTGGAGCTTGCACACTTTGTTAACATCTCTAGGATTGACAAAACCTTCTGGTTGCATCATATACAAATCTTCTTTAAGAAATCTATTAAGGAATGTAGTTTTTCCATCCATTTGCCATATTTCATAAAATGTGGCAATTGCTAACATGATTCAGACAGACTTAAGCATCGCTACGAGTGAGAAAATCTCATCGTAGTCAACACCTCGAACTTTTCGAAAACTGTTTTTCGACAATTCAAGTTTTGTAGATAGTAACACTAATATTAGTGTCTGTCTTCCTCTTGGAGATTCGTTTAATCTCAATGGTTTGCTGATCGTCGGGAAAGTCAACCAAAGTCCACATTTTGATCTTCATACATGGATCCTGAGGGAGTCCTGGATTAGGGGGTATCCGGACAGCCGGACTATAACCTTTGGCCGGACTGTTGGACTATGAAGATACAAGATTGAAGACTTCGTCCCGTATCCGGATGGGACTCTCCTTGGCGTGGAAGGCATGCTTGGCAATACTGATATATAGATCTCCTTCTTTGTAACCGACCTTGTGTAACCCTAACCCTCTTCGGTGTCTATATAAACCGGAGGGTTTTAGTCCGTAGGACAACATACACTCATACCATAGGCTAGCTTCTAGGGTTTAGCCTCTCTGATCTCGTGGTAGATCAACTCTTGTAATACTCATATCATCAAGAATAAATCAAGCAGGATGTAGGGTTTTACCTCCATCAAGAGGGCCCGAACCTGGGTAAAACATCGTGTCCCCTGCCTCCTGTTACCATCCGCCTAGACGCACAGTTCGGGACCCCATCTACCCGAGATCCGTCGGTTTTGACACTGACATTGGTGCTTTCATTGAGAGTTCCTCTGTGTCGTCGCCGTTAGGCTTGATGGCTCCTTCTATCATCGATAGCGATGCAGTCCAGGGTGAGACTTTTCTCCCTGGACAGATCTTACTGCGGGCCAACTCGCTTGGCCATCTGGAGCAGATCGAAAGCTACGCCCCTGGCCATCAGGTCGGGTTTGGAAGCTTAAATTACACAGCCGATATCCGCAGAGACTTGATCTTCGACGGATTCGAGCCCTTGCCTTGTGCGCCACGCGGTCACGATGAGTACGATTTAGCTCTACCATCGGACCGTATTCAGGAGATCGCACCAGCAGCCGCTCCGAGCCTCAATTCGGAGCTAGTTGCGCCATCCATGGACGGGTGTATAGACCCCGTAACGGAGGCCGTATCCTCAGCGGCGATCGAGCCGAATATCAACCTTATCCTTTACAAGAGCTGTGTTGTCAAACTGCCGGATCCTTCTCCGGCCACGGACTCTGAACCGCCTGCGCCCGTGCCTATCAAATCCGACTGGGCGCCAATCATGGAGTTCACCTCCGCGGATATCTTTCATCACTCGCCCTTCGGCGACATACTGAATTCATTAAAGTCTCTCTCCTTGTCAGGAGAGTCCTGGCCGAACTATGTCCGGCAGGATTGGGATGCGGATGACGAAGAAATTCGCCGCCCACCCACCACCCACTTAGTAGCCACTGTCGATGACTTAACCGACATGCTCGACTTCGACTCCGTAGACATCGACGGTATGGACGACGATGCAGGAGACGAACAGGAATCACTTCCCACAGGGCACTGGACGCCCACTTCATCACATGACGTATACATGGTGGACACACAAAAAGAAAACGACGACGAGGAACGAAAGGACACAACGAAGGGTTGTCCACTCGAGAAGCAGTCAAAACGGCGGCGTAAGCGCCGCTCCAAATCCCACCTCGGCAGAAACAACGATCATATAGACTCAGCATTAGAGCAGGGTGAACCATCGCCGGACCACGGCAACACGGAGAATCAAACCGAACAACCCGACTCTGTCAGAGATAATAGTCCTGACGACATCACACAGGACAGACACCCGGAGCAACAGAATGCCCGTCAAAGGCTTGTTTCCACCGCGAGGAGTCTAAAAAAGCAGAAGCAAAGGCTCAAAGCTGCGCAAGACACACTCAGAATCAGATTGAGTAAAGTACTCAACACAACAGCGAAGTACGGCGGTAATCGCCCCACCATGAGCTACCCGAAGCGGAAGTTGCTACCTGAATTCGATGAGGAGGCCTTAGATCCCTCGCAACCAAAAATTAAAACGGCCATCTAGCCGGATAGACGACCTCACGGCCAACACAGAGCGGCAAACAACGCCGCACATAAGCCAATACGCGATCCATGCG
The DNA here is from genome assembly GCF_003073215.2 of Triticum urartu. NCBI lineage: Eukaryota > Viridiplantae > Streptophyta > Magnoliopsida > Poales > Poaceae > Triticum > Triticum urartu. The sequence goes on along the minus strand of NC_053027.1, from coordinate 330,883,443 downwards.
AGGGCTCGCATCAAAAGCACGACGCAACCAGATCCATCTATGGACCACGCAAGCGCGCTCCAGCATACAATGCAACACAACAAACATCCGAACAACGTGGTACACCCAGATACAGGGGTGCCGCACACCCCCTATGTTTCACCGACGAGGTGCTGGACCATGAATTTCTAGAGGGATTCAAACCCGTAAACATAGAGGCATACGACGGAACAACAGACCCTGGGGTCTGGATTGAGGACTATATCCTCCATATCCATATGGCTCGAGGAGTGATCTCCACACCATTAAGTATTTACCCCTCAAACTCAAAGGGCCAGCTCGGCACTGGCTTAAAAGTCTCCCCGAAAGCTCCATTGGAAGCTGGGAAGAGCTCGAAGACCCTTTTCGGGCAAATTTTCAAGGGACTTATGTCCGACCTCCGGATGCGGATGATTTAAGTCATATAACTCAACAGCCTGGAGAGTCATCTCGAAAGCTCTGGAACATGTTTCTTACTAAAAAGAACCAAATAGTCGACTGTACGGACGCCGAAGCCTTGGCAGCTTTTAAACACAGCGTCCGAGACGAATGGCTTGCCAGACACCTCGGCCAAGAAAAGCCGAGAACAATGGCAGCATTAACAAGCCTCATGACCCGCTTTTGCGCGGGCGAGGATAGCTGGCTAGCCCGATGCAGCACCAGCGACCCAAGTACATCCGAAGTTAGAGATGGAAACGGGAAATCACGATGCAGCAAAAATAATAAGCGCCGGAATAAAGAAGACAGCCCGAAGAGCACGACGGTAAACGCCGGATTCAGAAGCTCTCGGCCAGGTCAGCAAAAGCCGCCCTCTAAAGGCGCCAGAGATGAACTGTCCAGCCTAAACAAAATTCTGGACCAAATATGTCAGGTCCATAGTACCCCCGATAAACCTGCAAATCATACCCACAGAGAATGTTGGGTCTTCAAGCAGTCCGGCAAGCTCAACTCTGAACATAAGGGGAAGGATATACCAAGCGAAGACAAGGATGAGCCTCGCAAACAAAGCACTGGGGAACAGAAGAAATTTCCACCAGAAGTCAAAACAGTAAACGTGTTACACGTGATAAAGGGGAGAAACAAAGCGGCACTCCTAGATAAATATGCCCAAGGGCCTATCACGGCGGAGTTCTGCCACTGGCCATCTCAGCCGATCACCTTCGACCATCAGGATTACTTGGCAAGTATCCGGCGCGCAGGATGGGCTTTCTTGGTATTAGATCCAATAATTGACGGATACCACTTCACACGAGTCCTGATGGACGGTGGCAGCAGTCTAAACCTGATCTATCAGGACACAGTCCGCAAAATGGGGATAGACCCAATGAAAATTTGCCACAGCAATACTACCTTTAAAGGAGCAACGCTAGGCCCAGGGGCTCATAGCACGAGCTCCCTGCTACTAGAGGTTATATACGGCTTCCACGATAACTTCCGTAGCAAAAATTTAACCTTCCACATTGCTCCGTTCCAAAGTGGCTATTAAGCACTACTCAGACGCGAAGCTTTCGCTTGGTTCAACGCAATACCACATTACGCTTCCCTCACGCTTAAGATGCCTGGTCCACGTGGCATCATTACAGTAAGTGGAAACATTGAGCGATCCTTGCGCGCCGAAGAGAGTGCGACTGCCTCGGCAGCCGCACTCTAAAACGGCCTCACCAACTAAAGCATTTGATAGGTCGTCAAGACCACGGACACGGTCAGACGAGTCCGGCGTAGCTATAGGTAATCCATACAGGTTTGATGGCCACACCCCTATTACAAATACAAGGGGCTCAACGCGCGCAGACAAGTGGCAATTTTTACTCATCTTAAATTGTGCATGGTTCTTTAAACCTACCTTTTTGCATGACAACTTTTCACCTAAGTTCCTCTCTTTTACAGATGACCATCGTGCTACACCCGTCCAGGATACGGCACAACGGAGACACAGGCGCAGGCGTGCAGCAGGGACCCGTTCCAATGATTCTTTTTAGATTAAGACCCTGCGTAAACCTTTCTTATTGTCTCTTGTTGATACACATCCCTCGGATTCTCAGTACTATTGAGAAGGATGCTGACGTCTTGGCATGTGGCCACGTTAGAATAATGCACGTACCTGGACAACAGGGGCTTCTTACAAAGGGCACTGTTTAGGCCCGGTTTATACCATAAAGACCGAATACCTTAGGGAGTGTTTGGCGTCGCGAGTTTGGCCTTATATGCATCAGCTCCGAATCATGTCTTTGGTCAAATGTTGGGTTTGCCCGGCTCCTGTGTTTTGCTGCCTTACGTTCCGCTCTATCGGCTAAGGCGGCACCAGGAGAACTACTCGATTGTGCCCCAGTTCATCCGGACGAGCACCTCAGTAGAGAAAGCCGAAAACTGACTGTCATGATATAGCGTGAGACTGGTCAACCACTCGATGACCTATCGGAATGTTAGAATTCCTCTGCCTTAACGAAGGGCCATTTCCCGGCCAGGCATGTACGCACCCCGAATTCAGGAGAGTGCGGAGCCACCAGGGGCTATATAGTAGCCCCACCATCAAACTCCTATGGCTAAGTGAAAGTGTTAAAGCATTATAGTCCGGTTGCCTCGTTCGCTGCGCTATCACCTCCTCAATAGGACCAAGACGTTGGATTAAGTGTGAACACACGTCTTCTGCGAACACCTCCGCATTATATGCGTGGGGGTTGAAGCCGACGACTGCAATCTTTCAGGTTATATACATATATACATAAACAGCCGCACAGGAGGCATCATATACACAAGTCCCAATGGGTTGGTTCCTCCCGATGCTAGGAACCCTAGCTACTTATATAGACGGCCAGGGCCCTCTTCCCTCGAAATGTTTAGGCGGGAAGGGAATCCCACAATGGCCATTTGAGCGGGAACACAAGGACGCTACTATCCTGACAAAAGGTTGTCTTCACCTGCAAAGAGGGCAGGTGGTGACGCGATGGTGGGCTCGGCGATGACATCCTTACAGCCGTCCTTGCGGTCTTCGGTCTTGTTGCACCAAAGGGGAAACCTTTGTCTCACCCCTCGGGAACCTGTGCCTGCGCGGTCTCCTTTGCACCGATATGGAAACTGTGTCCGCTAGCGCGCTGGCGCCCGCTGGCATGGTTCATCATGGCTTGCGTCACTGCCTCCTCCTGAGGCAGCCCTTGCTTTGAGATCTCCGCCCTCCCGAAGCAGCCTAGCTGAGGCCACTCTTGGGAGAGGTCTTGGTTGCCCCTCTGGAGTAGCCTAGGTGAGGCCGCTCCCTGAGGAGGTCTTGGTCGTTCTCCTTGCTAGGGTTGGCCCCCTTGCGAGGGTCTTGAGCAGCTGGTCAATCAGCTGGGCCCTACCGGGCCATACCAGGAACGTGACGTGGGCCGCAGACAGGCAAGTCTGGGTACCATGGTTCCCAGTACGCCGACAGTAGCTCCCGGGCCCAAGGCGCGCGTGGAGTTGGCTTCTGGGTGAAGCCTGGCCGAGGACGAAGCGCCGCGGGCTCCAAAGTCTGCGGGCCAGGCTGGCGCGTGACAGTTGGATGGGACGTGACGACTCCACTCCCCACACAGCCTTGGTAACCATGTGACTTGACAACTCCTTGGCGCGGGCGATAGAACCGGCGTGCCCGCACGCGAGTGGCTGGCGATTTGCATTCTCAGTCTATAAATGGGGGACGAAACGCCACCCCCGCTCATTTGGCTGTTCCAGGCCAAAACCCCAGTTCCTCTTCCTCTGGCGAGGGTTTTTCAATGGCGCCGATTCGTAGGTTCTCCGCCACAGAGAAGGGGAAGGACCCGGTGGTGGAGCCCGAGCAGCTCCCGCCGAAGAAGAGGCGCCGCGATTCGCTGAGGGCGCCTCGAAGCCCGACGAATGCTCGCACGTGGTGCATGCGGGCGCCACCAGGGCTTCCGCCTCATACGGCCGCCCCGACGATGGTCGTGCGCGGCGTGGGCGACGACAACGGGGGCGGCGCAGGTGACCGCCCGGCGAGGCGAGTGACGCCATGCCTCTCGCCGCTGCCCCATGCTGAGGACGACGTCCGTGAGTTCATCGTGTGGGCGGGAGCTCCCCCGCACACTTGGATCCTCCTCCCCCCGTTTCTGAGGGAGGTGCTTCCAGCCCGCGGACGAGTGACGATGCAGCTTCGGCATGATGGATGTCATATCCCCCATTCGTACGCTGACGTGGAGGTGACTTCCTCCGGCCAGGTCTACATGACCTGGGTTTGGAGCGTGGTGCGCCGCGCATGCGCCCCTGCCAAGAGGCACGTTCTTCACTTCAGGCTGGATGGGCTGGCTTCGCTGACCTTCAAAGTCTTCGGGGAGGATGGCCGGCGACGAGCGTGCAGCGAAGAGGAGGGGCTTGCCGACGACCATTTCCGGTGTTACCTGGGCGCCGAGGCCTGGGGCGAAGTGTTCGCCGTTGGCTCCGCCCGAACTCCCCCAGTAGCAGCTCCGCTTCTCCCGCGATGGCCTCGAGCTCTGACGAGAGCTATGAGCCGCCGAGCCGCTGCCCCCGCCGCGGGAGGGATGCGGCGTCCTCCGACCGTCATCGCCGCTGAAGGAGCTCGGGCGTCATTCCTCCGGAGGCGGTTTTCTTTTGCTTGGTCCCTGCGAGGCAACCATGAATGGCCCCCCGAGGGTGTGTAAATGTTTGCAACTTTCTTTTGCTGTCGAACAAGCGTCGTAAACCCGGGTTCCTCATGAGATCCTTTGTTAGAGCAAGACCTTCCTTCTCTTTCGTCCCTGCAGTAGCTTAGTTCCCCACGCCTGCGAGACCCAGTCCCTAGGCAAGCTTTAGTCATCGCTGCCTCGGCTGCACGGGCGCGGGAGACCACGGAAGCCCATGCAGCGTCCTCCGAGAAGCGTCGTCAGGAGGCGGAAGATGAACTTAAGACCCTCCGTGAGGAGAGCACAAAGCACGCCCTGGAGCTTGATAGGTTGGAGAAGGAGCTCCAGGGCGAGAAGGCCGAGACATCGCGGTTGCAGGAGGAGCGGCTCGCCGACCGCGCGAGCCTGGAGAAGCTGAAGACAGAGGCCGAGGAAGCCAAGGTGTCCCAAGCCAAGCGCGAGGGCGAGCTGAAGGCCAGGGAGGACGCCCTCGTAGCCTCGGAGAAGACGGTGACGGTGGGCCGTGAGGCCCTCGCCGCCTTCGAGCTCGAGGCCCGCAGGCTGCTGTAGATCGCCTACGGGGAGGGGTTCGAAGAGCCACTGGCCACCCCAGAGGATGGCGCCACCGGGCTCCTAGCTGCGCTCGTGAAGGCCCTGGGCGACATGGCATCTGCAATCGGTCAGTTAGCTGATGCCGAGGGCCGATCGCTTTTTACCTCTGCCTTGGCGCAGGTGTGCGGCCATCTCTTCCTTCGTGACCCCAGCTTCGACCTAGCCACGCTATCCCAGCCGCTGGCCATGAGCCCGGGGGGCGCGACTGCTGAGTGTGTGGCGGAGAACGTCAAAGAGCTCGTGGAGGCGTTCCTTCTGGCTGCTGCTGATGCGTCTGAAGAGGCGGAAGCTGATGCCAACGCGTCCGGCGATGCCTGACCTGTTCCTGCTGAGGAGAATGCGAGTGCCTCGGGGAGGCGTGAGACTTGTTTGAGTTTGATGAACTTGAGCTTATTGTAATAGCTAGGCTTTGAATTTCTGTGATTTCCGTGCTTGCTTCCATTCATGTTTGCTTAAGTGCTCTGTGTCGGCAGGGCCCAGCCCCGCGCATACCTCGATCGCCATTGAGCCCTCCAGGTCACCAGGGAAGGCTCAAGGAATGAGGGGCTACGTGACTAGTGAGGCCCATGGGTCGCGATGCCCAAGGGTCCCCCTTAACGCTCAAGCGACCCATTTGCGTTTTGCGTCGGCAGGTGTCGATGTCAAAACCGGCAGATCTCGGGTACAAGCTGTGCGTCTAAGGCGGATGGTAACAGGAGGCAAGGGACACGATGTTTTACCCAGGTTCGGGCCCTCTTGATGGAGGTAAAACCCTACGTCTTGCTTGATTTATTCTTGATGATATGAGTATTACAAGAGTTGATCTACCACGAGATCGGAGAGGCTAAACCCTAGAAGCTAGCCTATGGTATGATTGTATGTTGTATATGTCCTGTATCGACTAGCCTGGCCTCAGTTTATATAATGCACCAAAGGCCTAGGATAACAAGAGTCCTAGCCAAATACGCCGGTGGGGAGGAGTCCTTGTCTTGATCACCAAGTCTTGTGGAATCTTCCATGTATGTGACAGGTCTCCGAACTGGCCCATGAGTATACGGCCATGGGGGTCCTCGGCCCAATCTAACAGATCCGAAGATGACGTGTTGAGTACCCCCTAGTCCAGGACACCGTCAGTAGCGCCCTAAACCGGTCTTCAAGTTAGGGACGCTCCTCGATTCTTCCGAACTGTTCTTCATCTTCGGTTGTCGGTCTTGAAAACTGGTTCAACAAATCTTCTCATCTTCGATCTTGAGGATCGCCGAAATGCATTCGACGAGTTTATATGTTGGGTATCCGAGGAGCCCCTTTAAGTTTCCGCCCTTTATCAATGCCTTGTTATTTTTATGCCACACCTCGGGTTTGAAGTTCTTCCCGGGAGGCAGTGTCCTCTTGCATCCGAGCTCCAACGCTGGACTGCATTCGAGGTATCTTTTGTAGACGAGCACCAACGCCGGACCGCTTCCGAGCTCCAATGTCGGAATGTATCCGAGCTCCAACGCCGGACTGTATCTGAGCTCCAACGCCGGACTATGTCCAAGCTCCAACGCCGGACTGTCATAAATCACCTTGGTTCAAAAAAGTTGAAGGAGTTTAGCCGAGCTTAATGCCGGAAATGCCCTCTATGGAGCCAGCCACTAGCGCCTGAGCTTTATGCCGGAATGCTTCCGAGGTGGTTCACCACCCCGACTGTGGGCCGATTTTTTGTCAATATTTTTGATTGGTGCAATTTATTCTCTGCCGAGATATATAGCCAGTAGCCCTCAAGGTGTGTATCGGTCTAAAACCCGAGATGCACCTGAAGGATGACGTAAGACCGCTGATCCCAGTAGCCGCTGAGACTCAGGTTGATTTGCAAAATCGGCCTGAGGATCAAGTCCTAGCTCGGCAGAATACTTCGGGACACAAAAAGCGGCGTGCTCAGTCCTCGAGACTCACTTTGGGTGCGGCCGACCAACCTGAGGATCAAAATCTCGTCGGAAACTGTATTGCACTTAGAATTTTCTGCATTGAACATGCAATGCAGTAGCCCCCGAGACACTGGTCGGGTGGCAACACCAGATCAGGGGATCGATGTGCCCCTTTAATATTTGTAAATAATAAGCCCGAAGCCCAGTAGCCCCCGAGCCCTAATGCGGGCACGGGTGGCCGTATTAAGGATCGATATCCATAGTAAAATCACAAATTATGTGTAATGACTCTATGTATCCAAGTACTTTACGTCATTAATGCTCGGATCTGCATTGTACAAAACTTTGTTGACCGGCCATCGGCTTCCATCTCCTCGGCCAATAGCCGAGGAGTGTTTGTCCTACTTTATAAAGCCTTTATGAGGGCAAAGATTTATGACAAACAAGGCAATCTGGCCATACGGTTTTTTAAACAAAGGTACGCAGAGAGATATGTTATATTACTGTTTAACATAAGAAATGTCTTCCAAAGAAAATAGTCCCACTATCGGTTCCTTTCTTTGGGTTTTCATGCTAAGCATGAACATGAAACCTCAGCTCTAATGTAAGAGCAAAATATCGAGGATTTAGTTTGTGAGGCCAGTTAATAGCCCCCGGTAGTGTTCGGCGACAGTCGAGGTCAAGCCGTAAACACTTCGGCCATTGTTATGAATGGCCCGTCATTTAACACAGTCATTGGATCGCTGACCAGTTTACGCTTATTGTGACAGTCAGTTTTCGGCTTGCTCCACTGAGGTGCTTAACCATGTGAGCTGGAAGCACAATCGCAGTGGTTCTCCCTTTGCACACCTAGCCGAACAAAGCGGAACGTAGGAGGCAAGCACAGGAGCCGGGCAACCCAACTATTGACCGAAGACACAATTCGAAACCGATGCATATATAGCAATATCCGAGAATGTTTTTGCCGAATCTCTAAAGGTGTCCGGCGTTGCACTGCAAGACTTGTGCTGAAAACACACAAATAGTGTAAAAGTGCCAAAAGCTTGGAAAACCAAAAAAACGTCAGTAAAAACATGACGTCCGAACAAGATCAAGTGTTCGGTGCCAATCCGAAAATTGGTTTTAGAAAAAAAGAGTGCTTCTGTCGTGCTTTAACATGACACATCCTATCTCAAGACTCCAAGTAGGTCAGCCTACGACTTCAACCTCCTATCCCGAAGGTGGAGTACTTCTCATTAGGCCAGTTTAACAAACTAAACTCTAGCGGCTTTGAGAAAGAAATTAGGCTCCTCGGCTAGTGACCACACACTCGTGTCAGAAAAAGGAGTGATGAATAATAATAGTAATAAAAAATTTGCAACAACTAAGAAGAAGAACACTTATTATAAAACGACTCATATAAATTTAAGAGCCCCCAAGTGACTTGGGTAATAAGAATATTTGCATGTACCGAAGTACTTATATCATATCTATTGTTCCCGATTTTTGGAATTGGTGTATAGATACCTTATATAATAATCCTGATGTGTCAAGCTGGAATTCATTTTAAAACGCCGTTTCTTAAAGCGCGCCACCGAGTCAGGAGCTGAGCCGTCTCCCTTTCGGTCAAAAAGACTGTCAGGCTCAGGCCCCAATAATTGTTGAAGATGTCCTTCCCATCGATGCCATCTTACTGTGGGCGTTGAACGCGGGGAATATCAGGATGTGGTTGTTCCATTTATAAACTGGCAGCCAATCCAGCCATAATCTAGTTTCACAAAAATTAAGTGAAAAAAAAACTTGAACGGTATGACACAGAAGGGCTGTAAAGAACGCACTCATTTGGCTGCAATGGGACAATGACATGTTTCAACACAAATCCATCAAGTGTGGGAGGATTTAGCGGCTCATCAGAACTCAAGCTACCTTCTTTCCATGCACGCTTGATATTTTTAACCACCCTCCTAAAAACCCTGACCGCATCAGGGCTGCCAGGTTTGTTGAGCGAGTCAAGAAATTCAAACCGCCTTTCTTTCACATTTAACACAACTACACAATAATGACCAACACCATCCCTCATATCTGGCGGATCAAAAGTTGCAAAAAGGACGTGTTGGAAGCATGAAAAAATAAATAAAATTATTATAACAAGAAAAAACAGAACGCTATAAAAACAAAACAGGCAAAATACACATAAAAACGTCTCTCACCATATCCTTTTTATCAACACGCTTCTCGGCTTTTGAAGAGAACATCATTTTAATACTCCTGCCTACAGTACCACCATTCCAAATATTTGTCTGCAAATCAAAACCAAAAATCAAATAAGCAAAACAAGTCGTCGCACTAAATCAGAAAAGAAAATGAAAAAAATAAAACAAAAATTTCTGCATTCTTACACAAATATGGTACGGGACAACCATTGTCGGAGATCTCTTAAACTTATCTACCAGCAAAAGAAACCCCAAGATCTACAAGCCTTGTAGTGAGCATCCCTTTATCCCAAAAGGATTGACCAACTTCGCCAATGCTAATATCACCCATCTCAGTTTTAAAAGCAATCATGTCCCTGAATTTTTCATGAAAAACTCAAACATAAGATACTAAAAAAATAACAACAAATAAAAACGGGTAAATACAAAAATTAGATAATACATATGAACAAAACAATTTCTAAAAAACCATACTTCTTCTTCTTGTCCTTCCGAGCCCTTGTAACAGCAGCGTACAACTCATTGTATCTTTTCAGAAGAGCTGGATCAATGCTCGACGGTGTCACAACAGGGAGTTCATCATCTGTAATAAAAAAGATGAAGTTCACTTATACAAACAATGAAGTTTAAATATTAAGATAAGGGAATTCTGCTAGCTATTTTGAAAATTATAGACAAAAGATCAAAGTTTCACTTATCATTAAACATCTAATACAGATACCATAGTAATTAAACAACATGAATGAGAAAAACATCAAACTGCACCATTAAAAAAATCTCTTGCCTTTAGTGTCAGAGTCTTCAGGCTGCTGTTCTTCAGAACTGAGCAAAATGTTTTCTTGCATAGGTTGCGCCGAATCCACCACAACCTCACTGGACTTTCCTTCTGCAGCAACATCAGCATTCTCTTGATTTACAACAGTCTGGTCAACAGCAGCTTCCTTAGATACTTCAACTACATGAGGCTCCACTATCGATACTTCCGAAACATCATTGGACACCAGAGAGACAGGGGAAGCAACAACACTAGCAGCAGGGGCAACATTCTCCGGTGGCTTTTCAATGCCAACATCATAATCTTCATGCCGACTGGTGGGAACAACATCATGGGATCCTTGAGCTACAGAAGGATCTACACACTCAACGGCAACTGATACAGAAGCATCAACACTGACACGGCCATCAACAGCACAACTACCCTGATTCAGATCAACGTGGACCTCCACGTTTTGTTCTCCAACCTATGGAAAGTTTAAAAAACACCCAGTAACACAAAAATAAGCATGGGGATAACCAACACAACAACACACAGCACACTTATGTCAAAAGACTGCTGGCAACATACACATAACAACTACAGTCCACATATGCAAAACAACACCAACACACGTGTGTCAAACACAACTACAACTGCAACCCACATATACATAAAAAAACTGTAGTTCGCTTTGACAAACGCTGCAGTTCAGTTATGTTAAATACTGAAGCTCACGTACGTAAATAAGTATGGATCACGCATGCCAAAAAGAACTGCAGTTCACTTCTGTCAAACAGTAAAGATCACACATGTAAAACTATTGTAGCTAACATACGCAAATGAAAATGCATATGGATGAACATAACAGCGTACATCAAGTTTATAACAGACAACAAAAAATTAGATTACAACCCACTAACACAACAAGTAATACAACTATACCTTATCAGTACAACATCCAGAGGGGACGCTGCATCACCCAAGACCTCATCCTTCCCAGAGCAATCGTAAGTCTCTTTGTGCACATCACGAGCAGCGACACCAGTCTACGGGCATAGAACAAACCAAAAACGAGAAATAAGATGGTACCGACCGAAAAAGAAAAAACTCCAACTATGCACAAGCAGTACACACTTCACAACAGAGAAGTACACAAAAAAAATATGGGAACCAAACAAATGTAAGTTCAAATAAAAAGGGAAGCATGGCAGAACAGACATGGCAGGAGTATTTATACCTGACAAACTCCATCGTCTCTAGTTCCATCGACACCAGAAGATTCCACTCCAGCCTATAACAAAAAAAAATAGTGAGGAGCAGTCAACATAATACACAAAAAAGAGGTCCAAAGCCACAAAAAACCTAGAACATACATTATCAGCGCCAACGCCAGCGTCCTGACGGATCATTTCATCCACAATATGCCCAGCATCCTTCTCATACCAACCGCATTTTCTTCTTGTGAATGTCTCAATTGAGCATACGAAGAACGAACATTTGTCACTGCAATCTTCAGGCTTTCAATCACACCACAATCAAAATTGTGAGCAGCAACAATATCTTCATCTCGTGGGCCATGGCCAACAGGGAAAAAACCAGCAACTGTCCTCAACCTGTCACCAGAGGTTGGCAAATCTTCAGTCAGCTTCAAAACCTTTAGAAGAAGATCATCAATTTCCTCATGCTTTTTGCCGCCAACAAATGTTTGTTTATAAGAGCTTGTATTATCAAGCATCTGTCGAGGCATGAAACCACGAGTATGCGGCACCTCATCATCACAGGCAGGAAGCTGACTACAGATAGGCTCATAAAACCTATCATGAATGCTAGGCCCCGCATCAGAGCTGCCGTGTACAACTGCAACAGGACGGTTGTACACAATATCACCTGACGCCTTCCACTGCAAAAAAAGACAACACGCAAAGAGAAGTACACATGTGAGTACTAGAAGAGTTCACATTTATAATGACTGCACATTTTTTTAAAAAAAATCTGATATTAAAAAATCAGCTGCACTAACCGGCAGCTTCCCAAATTTGTAACTTTCCAAGTAAATCTTTCCCTTCACAAGCACATCCTCATTGTACAACTTCATCAGGTCCTTGGTCATCAGGTATGACGTGCGTGGCGTCAACGTGTGCATGACTGAAAATTTGCGAAGCTTCAAGCAGTCAAGATACATAATCAGGGGGACAATGGCACAACCTCTGCACAATTCTGCTTGCTGCCTTCTGATTGCCACCTAACCACAGCTGCCTGCAACTCATCAACAACAAGCTGACAAAAGTCCATCTGAGCCATAGCCGCATAATCCATGTTCTCTACCATCGCAGCAACTCTACCCAAACGAACTGCAGGCCCCGGGAACAGCAAATTCTGGTAAAGTATTAGGAAGAACACCTTCACAGCAAGGTCAACACTCACATAATCATCTTCCTCCACCAACACCTTCAACTTCTCAAGCAAGTCCTTGACACCTATACTTTTTGAACGGTCAAAGCCAAGCTCATCCTTGAGGGTAGTCAACGATTCATCATGACCGCTGGAAGCAGGCATGGGTGCAGTGTGACGTCCCATAGGTAAATCAAAAATGTGATGAACTGCATCACGATTGATTCGAAGAACCCTGCCATTCCCAAAGTCCATTAACATAGTGGCAGGGTCAATCACTCCCATCAAATAGCACATAAGAATGCGCGACACATTTTTCTTTACTGTCAGATCAAAGACAACACCAAATCCAGCATCCCTAACACGGCTGCAATGCACCTCTTTCAACAAAGAAGCAGCCTTGCAAACAGTGGGAAGCGACAAACGCACGGTCTTGTTAAATCGAGAATCATCTCCCTCACCATCATCTTCAGTTGCATTGCTCTTACTAGACTTCTTCCTCTGTGTAAAGGGAAATGCAGTCCACATTAGAAGATTAGGCATACAAAAAGAGACATAGAAAATACAGAAAGAATAACAAATGAAGGAAACAAATGCAGTGCACTTCAACAAACCTTTGGAGCAGCATCCACCTCCTCGCCAGAATCACCACCAACATCTTCGTTGACATCATCATGGGCACGCTTGGGTACACTCTTAGATGAACCACAGTATTTGCATCTAGAAGGATGAACACCCTTCACATAATCAGCAAGCACAAAGTCGTCGTCATCAGAATTGGGACCTTCAGTGACATGTAGTCGTTTGCGCTGAGGATCATCACTTCCACCAACTTCAGCGGTTCTCTTGCCAAGATTCTTCTTCATTACAGCAACACGTGGACTCCGCCGAGGTGTACCACCTTCCTCAGCAACAGTACTCAACCTCTTCTTCACCTTGCCAAATTTACCACCCTTGGCACCATCTGCAGTTCTCCTCTGCTTCTCCTTTTCAGCAAACTCTTTTGACTCAATTTCAAACCTCAACTTCTTCTTGCTTTGCTTAAACTCATATTGACGAAGCTATTCCGGGACCATCCAATCCTGTGTAACTTCCTCTGTACCATCAACAGACTGCGACTGTGTTTCAGACAAGACAGGACGTCTCTGATCAAAGCTCACACCAACATTACCCTCTGCAAAATAATGGTCAATCAATTGAGTAACCTCCTCAAACCCAGTCGCCCCAGCATGGAAAACAGACACTGCGTCAAAATAAAGTTTGTCTATGCTCGTTAAAAATTGCACAAAAAGAACAAATGCAGTACAGTTAGACATATAAATGTAGTGCTCAACCATAAACTCAAAATAAAAAATAATGCATTATACAAAAAACTTGAATAAAACAACAATGCAGTTCACAAGTACATACACTGGAGTTCACATACAAAAATAAAATGCAGTGCTGCATATACTAAATTCATGGATATTCGCAACAAAAATGTCGAACTAGATAAAACAAAGCATACACAAAAATAAACAAATTAATCACATACCAGAAGAAGGGGCCACACTTATAGGAGAAGATTCAATCGGCGAATTCACTTGATGTCCTCCCTCGACACCATGATCCTTACCACCAGGACAAGGAGAGACAATTAGTGTATCATTATGAGCACTGCAATCACCTGCTAGATTCAAAAAAACAAGGAAAAAGAAATTACAAAAACATCACATGACAAAATAATGCAAATGAACGCTGACAACTAACAGAGCATAACCCAATATGCAGGATGAATTAGGAAACTAGATAAACACCAAACAAAATAAACGAAGCCTAACAAATAAGCACTCCACATACCCTGAACTCCTTCTCCCGGCCTGCTCGGCGAAGACATAGCGTTTCCCTGCAACACAAAGGACGAAGTGACAGACATAAGCAACAAAATCAGCGAAAATCTCATGAAACCCTAGATCCGCATTGCTACACACAACTATCGACTTCAAAACGAGATAAAATCGACTGCCTACAAAAAATTACACAACCAAAAAGAGCTACAGCAACTACAAGAATCACAAAAACAAGGCGAGGGGACAATCAACACCGAGCCAAGCGGAACGTACCGAAGAAAAGTGTGCGGCGACGGCGGCGGGAAGGGGGAAGGGGGGCGGCGACGGGAACAGACAAGAAAGGGCTGCGGGAGCGCAGCGGCAAGGGCTCACAAAGCGGACAGCGACACCGAATGTAGGAATAAGGACCTCTTGAGGGCGGCGGTTCTCCGGGCGACGGCGGTTGCTGCGCGCGACGACGGTTTTGCCCGAGGGAGAGATGCCTCGGGAGAAACTGCAAGAAAGGAGAGGGGATTGTTCTCGGTCTCTTTCACTGACAGCGGAGCGGTGGAATAGCCTGGAAACGATACGTAGGAGGCCCGCGTGTCGCAAAAAGGGTCACAAATAACGGGCTGGCCCAAAAACAGCCCAGACAAAATAAGCCAGTCTACATCAAAACGCACATATTACTAAAAAACAACAAAAAAACATGATGCAGTTATCTGTGAAGAATCATGAAGTTCAAACGGTAAAACAACAAATAAAATACATACAGTTCGTAAAAAAAGCTAAAATCAAAAACAAAACGCATGTTAAGAAAACACATCCGAAAAAAAAGTCTACCTTCAATTAAGTGCCACACAAAAAAATGTGCCCCCCCCTCCGCTCTCCCCTTAAACCTCCCGTACAGTGAAGTAAGCACAGGCAAAAAAACAAATGCAGTACGCACTGCTGGAAAAATGCAGTGCATTTCTATACGGGATGTAGTACGCCATTATGCATTTCTTTTTCGGGATGAAGAAAAACTCGAACATAGAAAAAGTAAACACAGTGCGCAAGTACACGAACGTGCAGTACCGTATCATAAACAATGCAGTACAGTCGTAATTTGCTAAGCAGTGCAGTCCCGTACATTCGAAAAAAAAGATTACAAAAAGAGTAAAAACACGGGAACAAAAATGAGAACTGTACATGGAGTAAGGAATGAAGTTCACATCTAGTACATAACCATGATCAATGCAGTGCACCGATGATTTACCAAAATGCAGTGCACTCCACGACATTAAAAAGCATACAAAGAATAAAAACTGATCACCCAAATGATACCAGCCCCAGCCACACAAAATTTGACAACGTACATGCGTCTCTGAACTACCCGAACACAGGACCAACAAAACCAGCAAAGACACGCAAAAAACGATGAAGTACACACATGTATACAATGTTGCAGTTCTGATTTGTACGCAACGCAGTGCGTAAGTGTAATCAATGCAGTTACGTTGTCACGCAGTATACATCTATAAAACATGACAAAATGCCCGTTCGCATAGAAAAAGGTGGTGGTTAAAAAAATGTCCTGATAAAAAATAAAACAAACCCACCTTAAAAAAAACCCACGTTCGCATACATCCACCCGATCGGAGCAGTTCCATCGCCACAAGCCCACGATCACAGATGCAAAAACCAACCCACGATCCGCACAACCGCATCATCAGCGCGATCGTGCAGTTCATCCGACGAGGCCATCCCACCCCGCGCCCTCCCCTTAAATTCAGACCCCTGCCAAAGGCCTTCTCATCCACAAACAACACAAGTATCCATTGCGCTCCCACCAAAAGCACCAAGCCCTGCCACCGGCGATGACGTTCACCGACGAGTACAAGGGCGACAACGCCGTGGAGGCGCATGGCAACACCAAGTTGCATGTCATCCACACCAACGACAGGAAGCAGATGGCAATCACCCTCGCGCAGTACGAGCGCCACCTCAGCCTCCAGCGCCACAAGATCATCGGCATTGATCTCGAGTACGACAACGACCCTGAAGCGACACAGAAACCTACCGTCTGCCAGCTCTCCATCAGCAAGAATCACCCGGTGCTGCTCTTCCAAATGAGTGACAGTGAAAGGTGCACCGTCTTCGACAACTTCCTCGCCTACCCCAGGTACACCTTTGCAGGCTTCTCCATCGACGGCGACAAAACCAGGCTGGAGCGCGTCAAACTGGAGGTCGCCAACTTCGTCGACATCTAGAAGGAGTGGAGGGTGCCCGAGGCAACCAAGCCGTTGGACTCCCTCGGAGACGTCTTCGGCGTGCTCATCGACGACTACTACAACAACATGAAGAAGAAGATCACCGACGACGAGCACCAGCGCTGGGCCATCCTGCCTCTGTCCAGGAGGCACATCGAGTACGCGGCAAAGGACACCTACACAGCGTACGAGATATGGAACCGCATCACCCTCACCCAGGACGGCCTTCGCCGTGCAAAGCTGGAGAAGGAGGAGCCCCCCAAGAAGCGCGCCAGGAGCAGCTGGGGATGGGGAGAGCCTGACTCGTCAAGAAGAAGATGGTGCCGGTCAGGAGCCAACAATGCTAGCATTCTTTTAGAATTATCATCAAATTTTCTTTCTGTTGTTTGCTTATGTATCATTAGTTTGCTTGTGTGCTGAACCTAGTTTGCTTGCCATGCACAATCGCTTTGTAATGATGAACTCTGATTATGTTAGTTTGCTTTCTGTTCAACTTAGCTTGCTGGTGATGAAATTGTCATACAGAATATCTGTGATAATTTGTTTTCTGTTGTCTGCTAATGTATCATTAGATTCGAGCAGTGCAGAAAACAAAAAAAGAGTTGCAGTGTGCAAACAGGACGCATGCAGTGCAAGTTGTGTACGAATGCAGTACAGAATCTGTCCAATGAAGTCTTAACATACCCAACAAAGCGGTGCACGAACCTAAATTTGAAAAAAGAATACATAAGAGCAAAACCAGAAAATGAAAAACGCAAACACGTAAATAATCAATGAAGTACAAAAATATATGAACGTGTAGTACAGAACCATAATCAACGCATTACGCGTATGATTTACTAAGCAGTGCACTCCCGTACATTGGGAAAAAAGATTACATAATAGCAAAAAGACGGAAACAAAAAAATGGCAACTGTACATGCAGTACGTAATGCGTAACATGCAGTACAGAACCCTGATCAATGCAGTGCAAGCTCCTGACATTGAAAAAAACACCTAAGAAAGAAAAATAAAAAGAAAAAAAATGACCACCCAGGTGGCACCGGCCCCAGCCAGTCTCGTAATAGATCTGCGCCCACAGAAGGCGAGTCGTTCTGAGTCACAGTGCATGGGGTCGGCCACACATGGGCCCATAGGTCAGAGAGCATACAGCTGCGAGCGCCGTGTTTAAGCGCCCAAATAAGTAACAAGAGGAATTCGACACAGATGCCTCGCCACCGCTTATAAACATGTCGGCCGCGCCTTCCGCGGGCGAGGTGGGACTAAACATTAGACCGCACACAGCGCACCGGGAACCAGCCGCGTGCTCATAGGCTGACCTGGGCCCAATTGCGTCTTCACTACCAGAACAAAGGGCCAACAAAAAAAGAGAGGCCACTGAAAATAAAAAAAATGCTACATACCATACACAAACACAGGCCCAACCACGCGTTCGTAGTTCGCTGTGATATGACAATGCAGTTCGCTATTTTCAAGTAAGCAGTCCTGTTGCTTCTTAAATGCATTCGTGTTCACTGAATCACACCCAATCCACCACCTAACGCCAACCACACCATTTATTACTTCCATTGCTCGATTGGTTGCATAAAAACTTATCCATTCGTGCTACAGACTAACACAACTCCTCCCCGCGTTCCTCATTTTCCTCAAAACGTAGATCTAGGGTTCATCCCATCCACAGCTCTTCTCTGGAATTCCACTGAACCCGCCATGGACTGTAAGTGCGGGTGCTTGGCAAGGATGGCTCCGGTAGCGGACACATGCGTCTACACAGAAGGCCTACAGCTCACCAACACCGAGTGGCGCAGCATGCTCGGCTGCCTGATGATACCCAACAGGGGGTTTCATGCACAATTTCTTCATCGCCTCACAATCGCAGATCTACAGGAAAGTTGGGTGTGTTTTTCCACTCACAATTTTTGCACATAATCTAGAATGCAAATACACATCTGACTATATAGTTCAATCAATTTGTTCAGTAATATCAACAAAAATACAAAACAGAATTTGTATTCTTGTTTAGATCTGTTAGCTATTAAGACTAGATGCTTCCACCTATATTTCTTCAGTACCACACCATGTATCGACATATGTACAAAAAAGGGTCAGTAGATAAGTTGTAGTTATCTTAACATGCTGGAGAAGTACACTGTTACTGACATTGCAGTGCACACATGTTGCAGTATAATATATATCCCAGTAAAACTAGGAGTCAATTGCGTATATAAGTTTGTTCATACATTGCAACTACTTTACAAAATACAATCATATGTATGTAACTATTTAAGTAAACATAAACAAATCATACTAAGTATAAAACAAAAACATTTGTTGTTTACTTACAAATTCTTTTTCCACCCATTACAATATGCAGAAACTGCCATCCACAATAAAATTTCATGCTCCGAGTTCAGGGAAGCTTACTTTGGAGACAGAACACAAGAATGGCTATGGAGACATGGAAGCTGACTACCACATCGACTCTGAAGACTGCATCAACATAACTACTGGTTGGAAAGATTTTGTCTCCCAGAATGGCTTTGAGGCCGGAGAAGTGGCCATGGTCTTTTTCTACAAAGAAGAAGACTCCATCAAGTTTACAATATTTGCACTCCACGTTGTCTAATATGAAGCAACCAATATTTCTAATGCTTTGCTTATGCTGTATGCTTTTAAAATTATGTCCAACAAACAATTTGAACGATGCCTATTTAAAGTATGCAACCTCAACTACGTCATTTTATCATCCTTTTTAGACAAAGTTGCTATTGGCAGTAATGCAGTTCTCTCGAACACATAGTGTGGTACTAATAATAACAAAAGGCAGCCATCTGAAACAGTAACAAGGAAATGCAAATGGTAGAAACTTTGCACGTAACATACGATGTTCAAAAACAATTATCATAGTATGCAGTTCAAAAAAAATCTTATAATAACTATTCAGCTAACACAAGCGTATCATGGACCATCCATTCTAATAGCAGAATAGAAAATTAATAACACTGCTAATGCAGTATAGAAATGCATATTATGCAGTCATCTAGAACACAGAATGTAGTTTAAGAAAAGGAGAAATCTCATAAACAGCCATAACCACTGTAATACAGCTACAACGAAGTACGCTACCAAAGAAAATGCAGTGCACTACAACGTATGCCGCGACTACAACAAATAAAATTAAAGCACTAAAACTACAAACAATGTGATAGACTGATAGAGGTGTCAATTTCACTCGCACTTCCATAACTCGCCTAAAAATTGTACAGCCACTAAACTATCGAAAAATACACCCGCAAAAATTTACATGGAAGACATGGAAACTTGATGAACAGCATCACCTTTCATTTAAAAACCGCGATTCAAAAAATGACAATTATACCCGCAATACAATGAATTCAAACCTACAGCAATAGTAATTACAATATTCAAACACGCGTGGACGGGCAAAAATCAAAAAAATCAACAAGAACAGAGGAGCGGACGAAGCTCACCCGCCCGCACAACCAAAATAGCAAGAAATTGAAAACTAACTCCTAAAAATTAACAAATTATAGAGTGAACGGACCGATTAAAACGAACGCAATCAAACAATTCCTACTAAATAACAACATCCGAGCACAAAAAAATTGCATCTGACGCGAACACGAACGAACAGAGAAAGCTCGTCCGCCAAATCCCTCGATTTGCAAGCACTCTAGTATATTTTCCTGTAAATTAGAAAGAATAAAGCTAAAATGAGATGCAGACACAAACTGAATCATCCCGCGACACCCGGTTCCACATAGAACACGCGGGCGGAACACCAGAAAATGAAGCAGTTCTCCCGTGAAGCATTGCAGTGCCCAACGTAAAGAAGATGCAGTGCACTTGCGTTCAGCGTGCAGTGCAGAAGTGGTGTGCAGAATAGTTATTCTGCTAATATTAGTAGAATAGACCGTCTGTATATATATATATATGTGTGTGTGTGTGTGTGTGTTCATTAACGACGCCTTGCAACCGTACACTTTGGTACGGCTACTACACCAGGGGCTTACGTACCCCACAATATTGTGTGAAAAGTCCGAACACTTTCACAAGTGCGGCACCCCGAACTTATAGCACTATATGCATCAGCTCCGAATCATGTCTTTGGTCAAATGTTGGGTTTTCCCGGCTCCTATGTTTTGGTACCTTACGTTCCGCTCTATCGACTAAGGTAGCGCTAGGAGAACTACTGCGATTGTGCCCCGGTTCTGCTGGTCTTAGCACCTCAGTAGAGAAAGCTAAATCTGACTGTCATGATAAGGCGAGAGACTGGTCGCTGTTCGGCGAGATTTTCGAGTCCCTAAAGACTTATGCCTCTTAGAGCAAGGGGCTAGCCCTGTCCGGCTTAAAGGCATGTATCGCGCCCCGAATTTGGCCTTCCGAATACCAGGGGCTTCGCCGAAATTTAAAATTATAGAATTCTATGGCTAAGTGAGAGTGATAAAGCATTATTAGTCTGGTTGCCTTGTTTGTTGTGCTGAGCACCTCCCTCGAAGGACCCAAACATGGGAACAAGAGTGCTCAGGTTTATCTCGAACACCCTAGCACTCGTGGAATGGGGGCAGAAGCCGAGGACTAGCCATCTCTCAGATTGGATAAACAGCCAAACAGAAGGTAATATTTTAAATTCACACAAGCGTTGCATAGCGCATATGAAACAAGTTTTCATCATACAGGATCACACAAGCAAGTTTACTCAAATATTACATCCTTTGAACATTCGTTCGCTACAAGACGGGCACCCTTCAGGACACCCTCATAATAAATTTCGGGGGTGCGATGCTCCTTGCCCTGCGGCGGCCCTTCCTTGATCAGCTTCACAGCGTCTAGCCTGGCCCACTGCACCTTCACACGGGCGAAAGCCCGGCGTGCACCTTCGATGCAGACGGACCGCTTGACGACCTCCAGCCGTGGGCAGGCATCCACAAGCCGCCTCACAAGGCCGAAGTAGCTGCTCGGAAGGGCGTCACCAGGCCACAGTCGAACTATAAGGCCCTTCATAGCCTGTTCGGCCGCCTTGTGCAGCTCGACCAGCTGCATTAGCTGGTCGCTCAGAGGCATCGGGTGTTCGGTCTCAGTATACAGAGACCAGAACAGCTTCTCCGTTGAGCTTCCCTCCTTGGCCTGGTAAAACCGTGCGGCATCCGACACGCTGCGGGGCAAATCTGCGAATGCTCCTGGAGAGCTCCGAATTCGGGTAAGTAATCGGTAATTTACTTTCACATGCTTGCTTTGCATATAGAGTGCCTTACCCGCCGCTATTTTCTTCATCGCATCAATCTCCTGGAGGGCCTTTTGGGCTTCAGCCTTGGCACTTTTTGCGCTCTCGAGGGCCGCGGCAAGCTCAGACTCTCGCGTCTTCGAGTCAAGCTCCAACGCATCGTGCTTCGTCACGAGAGCCTGGAGCTCCTGCTGCACCTCGCCCACACGAGCCTCTTGCCTTTCCCGCTCGATGCGCTCCTTGGCCACTTTATCTTCGGCCTTGGTTAGCGCTTGCTTCAGGGTTGCCACCTCGGTCGTGGCCCCTGGCAAATATACGATGATCCTGTCATTTTGCAATCGTGTCTTCTTTCATATATACATATCTATAGACAGGGTATTACTTACCCTTGTTCTCCTCGAGCTGCCTCTTGGTAAGGACGAGCTCTTTCTTGGACCCCTCGAGGTCCTGCTTCAGTACGGCGACCTCCGCAGTCAGTGCGGCGGACGCCGGCAACGAAGCCTGCATACGCATATTGACATACTCATATTAGACTCCTGTGATATGGTTTGATCCTCTGTTCGGCTTTTCTTTGTGAACACCGAACAGAGCATCAGGGGCTACTGTCTATGCGGTAATATTTTCCTATATTCAAACACTTACCTCAAAGCCTGTTAGAAGGCTGGCACAGGCTTCAGTCAATCCGCTCTTGGCGGACTGAACCTTCTGGATCACCGCACTCATGATAGTGCGCGGTGCTCCTCGTCGATGGAAGCGCTGCGAAATGCTTCCACCAGACTGTCCGGCTCCTCCGGATGGACAGAGGTCACCGGCTTAGGCGTCTTGCCCCTCTTAGAAGGAGGCCGCCTGCCCGAGCCCAGAACCACTGGAGGTTCCGGCGCGGTGTTTGCCTGAGGGCCGAACTCGGAGCTCTCTGGGGCCCCGTCCCCTCGGCTCCCGAAGTCCGGAAGGTCACCTTGAGGCGCCTCCGAGGTTGTCTCCCCCTTATCCGGTGCCTCTTGATACAACACCTCGGCGTCATCGGCAGGATGAGGGGAGGTGGCGGTCGGGACTGGATCGCTATCCATGTCCGACAAGCCCAAGGAGCCGTCCGATGATACATCGATGCTGGCTCGTGGCGTCCTGCATAATTCCGTTCGGCGTTAGATAAAGCAGTGCGACAAAGGAATCCTATGAGTTACTCTGGTATCCGAATACTTACGATCTCCCCGGGGGCTTGACCCTGGGCAACCACTCGTCTTCGCCTTCATCGGCGGCGGTGGAACTGTCTGGAAGGAGAGTCCTTCCCTTCTTGGACCCTCCGGCCTCCCCGGTTGAGCCGACCTTCCTTTTCTTGTCTCCCCCAGTCGGTGGGGGAGCATCTTCTTCTTCTTCTTCCTCATCTTCTGGGGAAGAATGCGCCGCAGAGTCATCGGACGGTGAGTCCGACGACGCCTAGCGTCGGGAACTCTTTTGGGTTCCCTTGGCCTTCTTGGTCTACTCCGGCACCGTATAAGGGGCCGGAGTCAACATCTTCGCCAGAAGAGCATCTGCGGGGCCTTCGGGCAAAGGAGCCGGACAACCGATCTGTCCGGCCATCTTCTGCCAGTCCTGTCAAAGGTACGGGAGTTTAGATCCCACATAGAGTCAATCTATATAAAAAATAAGTATCTTGTGAAAGGTAAAGCATCTTACCGCACTGGCTTGGTGCTTCGCGCTGAATCGGCGATCCTTAGTAATAGGGGGGGGACCTCGGCACTTTTGAACAGCACCCTCCAGGCGTCTTCATGAGTCGTGTCGAAGAGCCTGTTCGGAGTTCGGTGCTGCGCCGGATTGAACTCCCACAAGTTGAACTCCCGTTGTTGGCACGGGATTATCCGGCGGATGAGCATAACTTGGACTATGTTGACAAGCTTGAGCTTCTTATCCACCATGGTTTGAATACATGTTTGGAGTCCGGTCAGCTCTTTCGAACTACCCCAGGACAGGCCCTTCTCTTTCCAGGAGGTGAGCCTCGTGGGGATGCCAGATTGGAACTCGGGGGCCGCTGCCCATGCAGGGTCGCGTGGCTCGGTGATATAGAACCACCCCGATTGCCACCCCTTTATGGTTTCCACAAAGGAACCCTCAAGCCATGTTATGTTGGGTATCTTGCCCACCATGGCGCCTCCGCACTCCGCCTGGCGGCCGCCCACCACCTTCGGCTTGACATTGAAGGCCTTCAGCCATAAGCCGAAGTGGGGCTTGATGCGGAGGAAGGCCTCGCACACGATGATAAACGCCAAGATGTTGAGGATGAAGTTCGGGGCTAGATCGTGGAAATCCAGGCCGTAATAAAACATGAGCCCCCGGACGAATGGATGGAGAGGGAATCCCAGTCCGCGGAGGAAATGGGTGAGGAATACTACCCTCTCATGGGGCCTGGGGGTGGGGATGAGCTGCCCCTCATCTGGGAGCTGGTGTGCGATGTCGTCGTGCAGGTATCCGGCTCTCCTCAGCTTTTTGATGTCTCCCTCCGTGATGGAGGAGACCATCCACCTGCCTCCCACTCCGGACATGGTTGGAGAGGGTTGAGGTGGGAAGTGTGGACTTGGGCGCTAGAGCTCGAGTGTGCGAAAAAGGATGAGTAAGGGAGGAAGAAGGCGTGGATAGAAAGGTGAATCCTTATCCCTTTATATGGGCGGACGAAACTAAGCGTCCCCACTTTCCTGGTAAAACTCGCTTATCCCCCAAGCGCCGCAATTGATGGCGCGGTTGGGTTACCCACGCCCGTATTGATAAGATTCCCGTAATAAGGGGACACGATCTCTACTTTGACAAGACGTGTCGAAAAACTACCTCGCGTTATGTGTGGGGCTGGTTAAAAGAAACAGTTCGGATAATCACCGGGCCATGACGTAACGTCATGCTGCCAAAACAAGCTAGCAAATTAGATCTGCGAAAATATTATTCTCTCTACGGTGGAATGTAGAACTTATTTTGCAGGGTCGGACACTATCCTCGTATTCAAATTCTTCTGTGATGTATTCGGGGAATGAACCCGCCTTGCAATGCCGAAGACAATACTGCGCGCCGGACTCATCGTCATTGAAGCCTGGTTCAGGGGCTACTGAGGGAGTCCTGGATTAGGGGGTCTTCGGACAGCCAGAATATCTCCATTGGCCGGACTGTTAGACTATGAAGATACAAGATTGAAGACTTCGCCTCGTGTCCGGGTGGGACTCTACTTGGCGTGGAAGGCAAGCTAGGCAATACGGATATGGATATCTCCTCCTTTGTAACCGACCTTGTGTAACCCTAACCCCCTCCGGTGTCTATATAAACCGAAGGGTTTTAGTCCGTAGGACAACAACCATAACATAC
Source organism: Triticum urartu (assembly GCF_003073215.2). NCBI lineage: Eukaryota > Viridiplantae > Streptophyta > Magnoliopsida > Poales > Poaceae > Triticum > Triticum urartu. The sequence continues at coordinate 330,858,348 of NC_053027.1, read as the reverse complement.
AATCATACCATAGGCTAGCTTCTAGGGTTTAGCCTCTCTGGTCTCGCGGTAGATCTACTCTTGTACTACCCATATCATCAATATCAATCAAGCAGGACGTAGGGTTTTACCTCCATCAAGAGGGCCCGAACCTGGGTAATACATCGTGTCCCCTACCTCCTGTTACCATCCGGCCTAGATGCACAGTTCGGGACCCCCTACCCGAGTTCCGCCGGTTTTGACACCAACAGTGGTCGGCGGCTCGGCTCCGGCCATGGATGAGGTTGAAGGGTGCGAGGAGGGGAGTGGGTTAGTCCAGGGGATGCACGAGAGGGACAGAGAGCCAAATGGGTAGAGAGAGAGCTCGGGGGTGGCCTTAAGTAGCCGACCCGTGGCTCACCGTGGACGCGGTGCACGGGTGGCCGCGGCAACGGCTCGAGAGGCCAGGAGAGAGGGCGAGGGGCTGTCTACGGCGTTAGTGGGAGTTGAGTGGGGCACCAGGAACGAGAGGAGGAGCGGGGCGAGCTGCACGCAGCCACAGGAGCTGTGCGAGCATTGGCCGAGCCGAGCGGCTCTGGGCACGCGCCGCAGGAGGTGAGAGAGAGGGGGAGAGGAGGGGGCCTGCACGGCTGTCGTGTTGCGGACGTATAGGACCTAGACTGGCGCGAGGGGGAGGCCCGAGGTGGTCGGGGGACGCGGCGTCAACGGTTAGGAGCGCGATGACGTGCTCTAGAGCGCGTCTTTGGCCGGCGTCCGCGGCTTTTCCGCGCGCACTCGGGCGTCCACTTGTGTCTAGTGGCTGCAGGGGGGAGTAAACAAAGTGGAAATGGCATTGGATGCCTTGGGGAGCCAGTAGAAGAGAGGAGGGGTAGAGAGAGAGTGAAAATTCTGCTGTCCAGAGAAGAAAAGTGGATCTCTGCCCCCATTCATCATTGCCTCTCGGGCAGGGAAGCACACCAGAGGTAGAGGGGGACTAGGAGAGGTTGTGGGAAGAAGTTCAGCTCATGGAGATTAGTGGAAATGGCCAAAACATGCATTTTAAGTTTCTGCCAGAAGGTGTTTGGTGTAGGTTTGGGCAAGAAAATGGACTTCCCTTGTCATGAGGCTTGAGAGGGTCAAATGGACTGAGAAAATAAGAGGTTCCACCAAGATTGAGTTCATTTGGGCAAAGTAGCCAATGTAACTTTGGTAAGCCCTAGAAATCAGCAGAAATGGCTTTACCAAGATTTAGTCATGCAAATATATTCTCCTTGATGCACCACTTGGTGTAGTGTCACCATTTGAGGACTTGAACATGTCCACAAAAATTCAGATCACAAGGACACACTTGGCTATGTAGAGTTGTTCAATTTTGGTTCTGGACAGAAAGGGTTTTAGAACACTTTGATCATGGTATCCTTCTCTCCAACTTGTGCCATTTTGTCTAGATGCATTATTACACCATTTGAGCATGTGCACCAAGTTTGAGAGGATTTGGACATGTTTGGCAGTACAATGTTGTTCAAACTTGAAAAGGGACAGAAATGGTTTTGACAGGGTTTGGTGGGGCTATATTGTTCTCCATGACATGAGACTTTGTAGGATCCTCAAGTAGGTCATTTTGTATATGATAGAATTTTCCTGTATTTAATGGAGAATATTTTCTTTGTAAACATTTCAAAAGCTTTAAATGTCCAGAAATAGTTTTTGAGGGATTTGACCAAAAATTTGAACATGACCATGTGTTGAAACTCTTATATATGGACAATATATGTCCACTGAGCTTCCCTAAATTTTCTCAAATATTTTTGAAACATTAAAATAATTTTAACCTATTAAAGACCATTTCTCTCCTGAAGAAAAAG
>NC_053027.1:330823296-330855525 GCF_003073215.2 Triticum urartu | reverse complement strand
GGGGTCCGAATCCAACCCTAACTCTTGTTTCCCCACACATACGGACTCTAAAAATAGCCTATACTTAAGTATTTCGAAATTACATGGGCCTGGCCCATTAATAAGGTGACGCAGCACCTAGAATAGCCTATGGACGAATATTATGAAGTGGCATCTTGTATATTTCGTCCATGGCTTCATGCACTCCTTATGGCGGCTTCAAAGTCCTGAAATCATCAGTTGTAACTCCGTTCTTGATCCCCTTGCGCATGCCATCAACTTCATGCGTTTTCTTGCTCCAATGTTCATCCTTCTCCAAGCTAGGCCCTTCATTTGAAAGCAAAACAAATGTATCCAATTTAGGCAGCATCATAATCTCATGAACATTAGAATCATTACCAAGAAACGAAAGTACCTGGTAATTTAATTGGCGTGCGCGAGCTCTAGTAATTGGTCCAGTATATGTAACAGTAGGGGCTGTGGGTGTAACAATGGTATTGATGTCCTCATCAAGAAGCCGAGGGTATTCCTCCTTTTTCTGAAAAAAGTAAGAAGAGTTTTGAACACTGCCTGAGCCGGTTTATATCACATAATAAAGTAAATCAGATATGTTTTTGGATATGGTTGAGAGTACGGCATATAGCTGCTAGCACCTAGTTGGTTAGTTGTAAAACTGGAATAACCATCCAGGCCCTGACTGAGAGATAGAAACTGTAAATGACAAACATCCTCTAAACAAAACTCTTCATCCTAGAGTACAATTCCACATGTTCGTACATCCTGATAACTATTCATGGGTGTTACTTTGGCAAGATACATGAAAGAGGGCTCCTCAAAATGACAATTATCCAATTCTCAAAAGGCTGATGAGTTGATTAGTAAGCAAACACAGAGCCACAGTGATCCATGCACAAAAATCCAAAGCGAAGTAGTACAGATGCTGGATAAAGAATACTCCATGCTCTGAATTTTATTAGGAAGTTTTTAGCACTTCTAATCAAAATCAACCGGATCAGAGATATTCACACGATCACTCATATCTCGACACATGCTTGCCGGAAGTTCTTGAGTTTGAGAGGATGAGGGTGTGAGAGACTAATCGGATTTGCTTCCAGCAGGAGGTTGATGGAGACGGAACAGAGCTCTCTTCCAAAAAATTGCTCCCTACAAACAACACGAAAATTAGAGTTTTCAATCCAGCCTAACTCAAAAAGATAGCTCGAATTTGAGGAGATAGAGGAGACCTTTGGTGCAGGTGATGTTAGAGTAGTACGCTAACCACAAATAAGAGTTTCCATTCCAAGCTAACTCATGTTTATACACATTCGAGGTCTATCCAACGCTCCTGCATGCCATGGCAGGAAACGGATTCCCAATTGGCATCGCCATGAGCCCAGCCCTTCGAGGCCGAAAAGAAAGCGTTCACTGGCTAGGCAGCTGGCCAGCACAGCGCCAAATCCATGGCTGATTCACCGGGCAGAGCATCATTCCATGCGAGATCCCAGCGGCCGGTGTGATTTCACCCACCAGTATAGGCCACCATTGCTTGCTGCAGCCTCTTCTCCACGTCTTCCATCTGCAGGGAGTTACAGATGAAACAGGGATCGACGGAGGCCACCAAGGACAATGGCGGGGGCGAAGGAGGAGGCGAGGAAGCTGGCAGCACCGCAGAGGCGGGTGCTTCCGCCGCCGGGATGCACCAGCACCTCAGAAGACCAACCTCCCTAGGCGAAATCCATGTGACTATGACCGTACATGTAAGCTTAAATGGAAGAACCGATCCATCTGTTACTTGTGTTTTTTTAGTGGAGAAGATGAATAGAAAGTTGGGGAAAGCCACGGATGGTGGAGTTAAGAGATGGCTGGGACATTAATTGAGGAGATGGGTGGGGAGGGGAAGGGTCGGGACGCACTGCCGATGCATAGGAAAATGCGCATTTTGTATGCATCAGTACGTGGTGTGTACCAGGCAACCGAATGCTGATGTGGTCATTGTGTACGCTGGTTAATAGGTGGTGGGTCCCTCATGTAAGCTGGTAGTGGAGCGCTGATATGGCTGGACTGCTGATGTGGATAGGCTGCATGTCAAGAAAAATAAAATAGTGGGGATGAATTATTTAGGTATTATAGATTCGTATTTTTGCCATCCTGTTTTAGGCTTGTTCTAGAGAGTTCTGGCAGGAGCTCATTGTTCATGATTTGTAGAGATTCACCTGTACTTCACTGCCATGTGCTTTTTTGCAACGTTGGAGTGCTGTAGTATAGTTTCTTGATGCATCTTAAGTGCTATGATGCTGTTAAGCGCAGTTTTGCTTTGTTCTTGTTTTGCTCGTCATTTGCAAATCGTGCATCCATTTTCGGTGATCTTTATATCGATTTCGACTGAAATGTCCTAACCTTTCCAGTGGCATTCTTGGTTTGCCAAGTTGATGCCATAGTCATATTTTCCCTTTCGGAGTACCCATATGCATTCCACATCATACCTTGCATCCCATGTCATGTCTTGCATCATGTTGCTTGTGCATTGCACCATGATTGATTGTTGTTCCATTGCTTGCGTTCTTGCTTTGGGAAGAGCCAGGAGACGAGTTCGTGAACGAGGATCCTCTTGAGTACGTTTACGAGGAGCAAGCTTCCAACAACCCTCAGAACTTTGCAGGCAAGATGATCATTACCCCCGATATCACTTCTATCGTTGCTTGCTAGTTGTTCGCTCTATCTCTATGTCGCGCTACCTACCACATGTTTATCATGCCTCCCATATTGCCATGTTAAGCCTCTAACCCACCTTCCTAGCAAACCATTGTTTGGCTATGTTACCGGTTTTGCTTAGCTCCTCTTATAGCGTTGCTAGTTGCAGGTGTCTTGCAGGTTGTTCCATGTTTGGAAAGCAAGGAGAGATACGTTGAGTCCAGAATTGGAATCCAAATATTATTCTGAGATCTGGAAGAGTTGTAGTCAAACTGAATATAGCATGCTGTTAAGTGATTCGGAATGGCTCAGTTAGGCGCACACTTCTTTCGAAATCACTGGTATAGTCTGCTTTTATTTCCACTCTCTGTACAACCTGGCTTGTCGCTGCTTCTGGTGCATAGTTTCGGTCTATACCGAGATCATTTTTCGATGGACCCGAGGTGTGTTATTTGAAGGAAGTTCGAGAGGGGATTTTAGTAATATAGAATGGGATGGGGCCGAGATAGGCTAACTGGACTATTGCATTTATACACGTACTTCTCCGAGATCGTTGAAAACCTTATTGGCATACAAAGATAAGGAACGGGAATAGGTCAGTAATAATCAAACTAGATGAAAGCAACAATGATAATAGCACATGAAAGACATGAGTGTCTTATATCACACACTAAGCTACGAGCATATATATCTTGAAATATATATATCAAATATGAAATGTCATACTCTATTTCATCAAGTAAAAGACATCTACGAGTTATATACTCAATAGTAGTAGTGTAAGACTATAGTGGTGAGATCACGTGAACTTATTGTTTGACCGTGGTATACGCTCGTATCCTTGAGAGGCACGTGCCTGCTGTGGAGTTTCTTTCCGGTGCTTTTACGTCGGTGGATGTGAGAACAGACTAAGTTGGGCACAACGAGTAGCCCATTAGGACATTTGCTCTTACTCGTGCTGTGGACCAGGAGACGAAAGGGGGAACTCAGCACAGTCGATCACTAGACATTGTAACCATGCCGAGAAAGAAGCACAGAGGTCAACGCCGCCTTCCAATATATGCGAACATGGATTCTGGCAATAAATGCGAGAACATGGCGGAGCTCCTGGTGGTGATCTCATATCCAGAGATATCCGAGATGCATGCCTTAGATGAGCCGGACGGGCACTGATCTACATCGTATGCTTCGGGTACATAATCTCAAGCAGGTTCAAATCTTTTTGCTAGGTTCTAGCGCCAGCCAAAGCAGGAACCATAGCAAGTTTCCTATAATTCTGTCTCGTAGGACATGGATTTCTATTTACTAGGGAATTATAGCATAAATGATCAACATGAAAAGGTGAGAGCTTTTAGAGTCGGCGCGTGAACCTCACCCACGTGACCCTAGGGGATGCGCTCTCAAAAACACCGCATGAATGCTAACACTTTAAGAATTCCTGTGCGAGTGGTGATTATCGCTAAGGAGGGTAAATCAAGTATACATCTTTGTTCGCGTCAAGTTGTTATGAACTGCAGTCTCAGAGGACCATATTATGTGTCCTGCAACTGGACAATCGCACTAGAAACGATTGACAATATAGATCTCAAAATCGAGATTAGATTGAGAGTGCTATGCACGCCGAAAGATGTGTTGACGTCTCGGCGGACGATTAGGTAAGAAATCGATGTGGTCGCGAGACACATAGAATAGGAAGGGGCGACGCTTCTCTTAGTCATGTATCTGAATGCATGTAGAAGATTCTACTCGGTGGATACTGAGCAGGAGATCATCTTCTGCTTCCCCTCTCTTTTTTTAAGAATACCGAGTCGGGTTCTTCTCCTACCAGTATCGAATAGAACATGCTGAACAAGATCTTCTTCATGGAAACCTGCTCGATTTAGATCGGGAAAATCGTACAGATTTTATGAAACCATGTGCGATGGCTCGAATCCATAGTCAATCCTACTTTCGATAGGACCAGTTGACAATTGAATCCAATTTTTCCCATTATTTGACTATCCATAATAGTGCGGAAAGAAAGCCCGGAGGAAGAGTGGCCTTGAGTTTCTCGCCCCTTTGCCTTAGGATTCGTTAATTCTCTTTCTCGATGGGACGGGGAAGGGATATAACTCAGCGGTAGAGTGTCACCTTGACGTGGTGGAAGTCATCAGTTCGAGCTGTGGGGGCGGTACTTCCGCACGCGCGGTACTACCGCGCCCCCAATGCGGTACTACCGTAAGGCAAAAAGTCCCGTCCAGGGGGAAGGGGAACTTCCGTGCCTACTTCCGCAAAAAAAACGAAAGTAGCAAAAACTCGACACAGTAGTACTGCCGAGGGGCGGTACTACTGCCTGACCGCATAGCGTGGTACTACCGCACGGCGAAAGCGGTACTACCGCGGTAGGTGCGGATGTAAAAAATTACATCCGCTCCTACTACCGCAAAGGGGCGGCACTAGCCTGGTGGGCAGCGGTAGTGCGGCTCCAGAGGAGCGGTACTACCGTGAGCACCAGCGGTACTACCGCGCCACCGCGCGGTACTACCGTGGATGTCCACGGTACTACCGTTGATCCAGGAGCAGTACTACCGCAACCACAACAACAGCCAGTCAAAGGAGGCAGGAAAAAATGGAGGAAGCTCTAAGGAAGAAGGAGGGGATAAAAGGAGACGTGTACGTGATGATTCCACCCAAACCTTTCCAACACGGACCCCCTCTTAATAGTACGGCTTTCCTACGACTCAAATCCACCAAAAAGAAACGTAGAAAAGACGCCGTCTTCGTCAGTCTTCGAGGGGCACCCAATCGTCTTGTGCCTAGCAGAGAAGAGTCTGAAAAACTCATGGGACACGATTAGTCCGCAAATGCGTTGTCATCAATCACCAAAACACTTAGTGATAAATATGTCCTTACAATCTCCCCCTTTTTGGTGGATTGATGACAAAACGGGATTTGCACAAGGAAAAATACTATTGAGTAAAAGCAAACCCCTCCTCTCCATAATATAGACGGGCTCCCCCTAAATGTGTGCCACCTAGATGAGCACGAATACTAGGAACCGAGCTCCCCCTATATTATAGAGACAAGGCAAATTTATCACTAGACAAGAAAGTACAAACATAAGATAACTAAGATAGATAGAGTGCATATGTCTTACACCATATGGAGGAAAGGTCTCGGAAGCACAAACCGAACTAAAGCAAACGAGGCAAACGAGGTCCAAACGACAAAGCAAACAAACACACCAAGCACGACACAACGCAAATCCCTACACTCTCTCCCCCTTTGGCATCGAGACGCCAAAAAGGCAGAGAGGACACCTACACACACGGGGTGGCTCAGGCAGAGAAGTCGTCCCACTGCTCCTCGTGCTCCTCGTCAGACTCAGCGGCGGGGATAGTCTCCTCCATGTCATCCTCTGAACTGGTCCACTTGTAGCCCTGCTTAGACATCCAGGCAGCCTCATGTGTGATGACGTCCTCAGACCCGCCAGACACATCCTCTCCAAAGAGCCTCATCACCTTCTTGTCACGGCGGCGACTCTCCTTGTCAGTCACGTGAGCCCTGTACTGTCCCTTTGCCTGCATGCAGAAGAGAGTCTTCATCTTGTCCTTCAGCTTCTTGGCCCATGATGGCTCAGAGGAAGAAGTTGTGGACCTAGCAGCACGGTCCTCAGCAGTAGTCTCAGCAGCAGCAGCCTCCCCCTCACCAGCAGCCCTCCTAGCAGAAGATGCCTCAGCACGAGTAGTGGTGTTGGCCCAGTTGGGCTTGACTCGGAGGCTGATGGACTCATGGCAAATCCAGTCTGGAGCAAGGAACTCATCACCTGGATACGTCTTCTCCCAAGTGGTGGAGAGCAGCAGAAACAGGTACGGTCCATAGATAGGAACCTTGCGAGTGAACACCGCAAACCGAAGCTCACACCACATGATGTGAGAGACATCAAGTGGCTGAGTCTGAGAAGTACGTGCCTCTGCACACAAGAGCAACATGTCCACTAGATATGCATGAACCTTGTCCTTGTCGCCAATGCGTGGGAACAGAGTGTTGCGGAAGATGCGATGCATGATATCCAGAATGGAGTTCAACACCCAAGATGACTTCCCGTTGGGGAGTACCTTCTCAACAAGGAAGGGCTGAAGCTGGTTCTTGTTGGCAGACTCAGAGTTGGCATGGGGGCGGACGCTAACGGGGGTGTGAAGCCCGTCATCAGGAATGTGCAGCAGATCCATGAACTCTTTCCATGTAGCTGACGGCTGACGGCCATTGGTCATCCAAGTCATCCTCCGCTCCTCCCCGGGATGAAAGTACACTGAGGCAAAGAACTGACAGATAAGCTCAGGGTCATAGTCAAGGTGAAAGGAGATCACCGGCTCAATAGCAAACTGCTCCACCAAGTCCAGAGCCTCTCCAAAATAGTCACGAAACTTGTCTTTCCGCAGGTGATGCATGTCTATCCACTTGACATCCACGTAGGTATTCTGCTTGTTCTTGATCACATCCAGATAGATGAGAGCCTGATGCTTGGTCCAGAACAACTCGGTGCCTCTGAGGATAGCCCGAGGATTCACATAGGGATTGATCTTTCGGCGCTCGACATACTCAGAGGTTGAAATCTCATCCATGCCCTTAGCCGGTTCCTTTTGCTTGCTGGCAGTGGACTTGACATTGCGCTTGGGGGCATTGGAGCCCTCTGGGGCTTCATCTTGGGGGTTGCGCAGACGCTTGGAGCCAGTGTCACGACTGGGATTGGAACGGCGAGAGCCACCACCTGAGACACAGAACGCAAAAACACCCACAATAGCCAAGAGAGATTAATGCAAAGACCACAACAAAGCAAGTGAAACAAGTAGAAAGCACACATGATACATGCCTAGTCCCTACGGTAGTACTGCCAAGAGCTGCGGAGCTAAGAGAGTAGTACGGCTCTTAGACGCGGTATTACCGTGCAAGATCACGGTAGTACCGGGTGTAGGAGCGGTAGTACGACCTTAGCACCGCGGCCGGCGCGGTAGTACCGCGTCTGCGGAGCGGTAGTACCGCACGGTACGGTAGTACCGCGCCTGACGGGCGGTAGTACCACGAGAGCGGTAGTACCGCAGTAGTACCGCACCGCGTCAGATCTGAACAGGTTCAAATGTGAGAAAGCCCGCAAAACCACGGCGGTACTACGGTAGGACAAAGCTACCACAAGACAGCATATCAAGTATGTTTCCTACGCATCACGACTCTCCTACATCCTACTCTTGCATAGATTTGGCCTAAAATCTCAAGAACAACAAGTTTCTCCCCAAAAGCCTAGAAGCAAGAGAACAGCCCAGAAAAAGAGGGATTTGGGGAAAAACCTTGGTCCATGGCAAGAGGAAGTGGTGGGGAATGATCCCACCGGTCGGAATCCGAGGAGAGTGGCCGGAGACGGAGATCCGGCGAGGGCCTCCGGCGCCGTTCTTGAGAGGGAGAGACGTGGAGAGAGAGACAATGAATGGGTATGGGGAGTTGTAACTCCCCTGCCCGAGTCATAACCCCCACGCGCCCTTGACGGCACGGTAGTACCGTGCCCAGACACGGTAGTACCGCATGGTGCGGTACTTCCGAAGTACCGCACCAGAGCGGTAGTATCGTGCTGTGGCGCGGTAGTACCGTGCCTCCCAAAGCGGTAGTACCGCGCCCAGATGCGGTAGTACCGTGGGCTCAAGAAGATGCATGTTTCGAGTGTGAAAAACTGGATCTTTGCACAAACCACTCCGAGCCAACACAACACCACAAGACCACGCAACACACAAAACCAGAAAGGCACACGACAAACGAACCAACCATGAGACACCACCTCTCCAAAAGAGAGGGCGGTGGCCGTAGCCACCTATGTTTGAGTCAATTGGTATGGCACCGCGAAGAATTATCCTTGGGTCCATGACCAAAACTCGTCTTTGAAGCACAAGTACCATCAAATATGGCTAATGTGAAAGACTTGATTGATTTATGCATAATGGGGGGAGGGAGAGTTCATTGAGAGAACATCACTCCCCCTATGTCCATGCCTACATCTAAATAGGACAACACGTTGAGTATGGTGGGGTGTGCAAGGGTTCAAGCAACATTGCTCGAATCAATGATATTTAGCTCATGCCTTAACTCGCGAAATCTTGCTTCATCCAAGGGCTTCGTGAAGATATCTGCAAGGTTATCATGAGTGTTGACGTAGTTGAGCTCGATCTCTCCTCGCCTAATGTGATCCCGGATGAAGTGATACCGGATCTCAATATGCTTCGTCTTGAAGTGTTGCACCGGGTTGAGAGAGATCTTGATGGCACTTTCATTGTCACACCAAAGAGGCACTTTGTCACAAGTGACACCATAATCCTTTAAAGTTTGCCTCATCCATAAGAGTTGTGCACAACAACTACCGGCCGCAACATACTCCGCTTCGGTAGACGAGAGAGACACACAACTTTGCTTTTTGGAAGACCAACTTACCAAAGAGCAACCAAGGAATTGGCACCCTCCGGAAGTGGACTTCCTATCCACTTTGTCTCCCGCCCAATCGGAATCCGAGTACCCTACAAGCTTGAAGTTTGATCCTCTTGGGTACCATAAGCCAAAGTTTGGGGTATGAGCCAAATATCGAAAGATTCGTTTGACCGCCACATAGTGACTTTCCTTAGGTGCGGCTTGAAACCGTGCACAAATTCCCACACTCAACATGATGTCCGGTCTAGATGCACAAAGGTAAAGCAAGGATCCAATCATGGAACGATATACCTTTTGATCCACCACTTTACCATTGGGATCTAAGTCAAGTTTGCACTTGGTGGGCATTGGAGTGGAAGCCGGCTTGACGTCACTTAGCTTGAATCTCTTGAGCATGTCTTGAGTGTATTTGGATTGATTGATGAAGGTTCCTTCTCTTCTTTGCTTCACTTCGAACCCTAGAAAGAACTTCAACTCTCCCATGGAGGACATCTTGAACTTTGAGGTCATGAGAGCGGCAAATTCCTCATTGAAAGCTTTGTTAGGAGAACCAAAGATAATATCATCGACATATAATTGGCACACAAACAACTCCCCTTTGACCTTCTTAGTAAAAAGAGTGGGGTCGATTAGCCCAACTTCAAAACCACGGTCTTGTAACAACTCGGTAAGGTGGTCATACCACGCACGTGGGGCTTGTTTAAGGCCATAGAGTGCCTTATCGAGTTGATACAAATGATAGGGAAAGTAGGGATCCTCGAACCCGGGGGGTTGCTTGACGTACACCAATTCATTAATGGGACCATTAAGAAAAGCACTCTTCACATCCATTTGTTGTAACTTAAAGTTATGATGAGAAGCATATGCAATCAACATGCGAATGGATTCAAGACGAGCAACGGGAGCAAAGGTTTCACCGTAGTCAATACCCTCGACTTGGGAGTAGCCTTGTGCTACCAAACGAGCCTTGTTGCGAATGATAATCCCATGGGCATCTTGCTTGTTCTTGAATATCCACTTGGTTCCAATGACATTGTGGTTCCCCGTTGGCCTTGGCACCAATCTCCACACTTTGTTGCGCTCGAAGTTGTTGAGTTCTTCGTGCATGGCATTGAGCCAATCCGGATCTTCTAGCGCCTCATAGACCTTGTGGGGTTCCACACAAGAGACAAACGCGTGATGCTCACAATAATTTGCTAATTGTCTACGAGTGCTTACCCCCTTTCTTAAGCTTCCAAGCACATTCGTCATGAGATGATCCTTGGTGGAGAGCTTGGAAGCAACCTTGGCGGGACGATGCTCTAATTCCTCCTCGGTGGTGAGTTGAGGAGCGGTTACTTGATCATCTTGAGCGCCGTCATGAACTTGTTCTTGATCTTGAACTTGCTCGGGAGAGAGAACTTGACCTTGGGCATCACTTGGTGTGTCCACACCGTCTTGAGTATGATCTAGCCCTTGGTCTTGTTCATGAGGTTGAGGGCCTTCACTTTGTTCTTCGAAAGCGTGTGGGCCTTGGGTTGGTGATGGCTCCTCTTGAGTGGAGCATTGTCCTTCTCCTTCGGCCACAAGGGGTTCCTCAATGGGTAGGATGAAACCAACACCCATTCTTCTTATGGCTTGAGGAGGAATTTCATCACCTACATCACAAGTACCACTTTGCTCCACTTGGGAGCCGTTATTCTCATCAAACTCCACGTTACATGTCTCCTCAATAAGTCCCGTGGATTTATTGAGGACACGGTAAGCATGAGAGTTTGTAGCATAACCAACAAATATGCCCTCATAAGCTCTAGCCTCAAATTTAGACAACCGAACACCTTTCTTGAGAATGAAACACTTACACCCGAATACCCGGAAGTACTTGAGGTTGGGCTTGTTACCGGTGAGTATTTCATATGGAGTCTTGTTCAAGCCCTTGCGGAGGTAGAGCCGATTTGATGCATGACACGCGGTGTTGATGGCTTTGGCCCAAAAGTTGTACGGAGACTTGAACTCCGCCATCATGGTCCTTGCCGCGTCCATCAACGTCCGGTTCTTCCTCTCCGCAACACCGTTTTGTTGAGGGGTGTAGGGTGTGGAATATTGATGCTTGATTCCCTCATCACTAAGAAACTCATCCAAGGTGTAGTTCTTGAACTCGGTGCCGTTGTCACTTCTTATTGTCAAGATCTTTGCATTGTGTTGACGTTGTGCTTCATTTGCAAAGTCAATGACGGTTTGTTGGATCTCGCTCTTCCTCTTGAAGAAATACACCCACGTGTACCTTGAGTAGTCATCCACAATCACCAAGCAATACTTCCTACCTCCAAGACTATCGAAGGATGGAGGCCCAAAGAGATCCATGTGAAGGAGCTCCAAAGGCCTCTTTGAATAAATGATAGTCGTGGGAGGGTGAGCCTTCTCATGTAGCTTTCCTTCGATACAGGCACTGCAAGCACGATCTTTAGCAAAACTAACATTCGTTAGTCCACGGACATGGTCCCCTTTGAGGAGACTTTGCAAAGATCTCATATTGACATGGGCTAAACGGTGAAGCCAAAGCCATCCCACATCAACTTTAGCCTTTAGGCATGTCGCGGTCTTAGTGGGTCGCTCCAAAAATTTAATCACATATAGTCCGTTCTCGACATGCCCAACAAAGGCTACTTTAAGAGTCTTGCTCCACAAGAGGGCCACGGTATCGATATCAAAGAAAGTGGCAAAGCCCATGATTGCAAGTTGACGAACGGAAAGTAAATTGTATGCAAGGGACTCAACAAGCATGACCTTCTCGATCGTGAGATCATGAGAGATGACCACCTTGCCAAGTCCCAATACCTTAGAAGATGAGGCGTCACCCCACTCGACATTGGTGGGCATAGATGGAACCTTGTGCATGTCCACCACCAAGTCCTTGCTTCCGGTCATATGATTTGTAGCTCCGCTATCAAGCAACCATGATCCACCACCGGAAGCAAACACCTACAAGAGATCAATGCTTGGTTTTAGGTACCCATTTTGTAATGGGTCCTTTGATGTTAGTAACAAGGGTCTTAGGAACCCAAATAGACCATTCAATGTATTCATGAAGAGAACCAACAAATTTGGCATAAACATGCCCATCACTAGCACGGCATAACACATAAGAAGGATTAAAATCGCCGGCTTTGTTGGGAGGGGTGACATTGCCCTTCTTGACATTGTTCTTCTTCTTCTCCTCAGGGGCACTCTCTCCCTCCCTCACAAAGGTTTGCATGAGGGGAGGAGGTCATTTGGTCTTGTCATTCTTCTTCTTGTTCTTGGAGTCGGGCACGTACCCAACCCCTTCCTTGGCCACACCTCCCTTTTGGTTGATCAAGAGATCGTTGAGGTTCTTCTTGCCTTCTTTGCAAGTCGCAAGACCTTTCTCAAGTTTCTCCTTCAACTTCGCATTTTCCTCAACAAGATGTATATGCTCACAACACGTGTTAGTAGCATTTGCATTATCAATTAAAACCATATGAGGAAAAGTTGCTTTCTCCTTAGTTAGCTTCACTTGGAGTTGATCATGAGACTCCTTGAGACTAGCATGAATACCCTTCAAGGCCTTGTGGGCCTTGTCAAGTATATCAAACTCCTGTGTGAGTCTAGCAAGATCAACCCCGAGTTTGGCCTTCTCGGAATTTAGCACACGAGAAACAATGAGGGCATGATCATAATCTTTCTTTAACTTAGCATGATCAACGTTGTGTGACTCCTCAAGAGCCAAACGAAGACCACGCTCTTCCTCAAGAGCATTGGAAAGATCCTAAATCTCATCGGCATAGTCACGACTATGCCCTTCCATCTTAGAGATGGTGTCTTCATGAGCCTCGATCATGTCATTGGCTTCACCAAGTTGTTCCAAGAGAGCGTGCTTCTTGGATTTTCCCTTGAGTTTGCCCATAAAGGCCTCAAACTCGTTAGCCTCCACATTAGCTCCCTCAAGTTCATTAATGCAATCCGTCGGAGAAGGATGATTAATGATGGTAGTTTTGATGTTGGAGGTTACCTTGTTGGTGGCTTTAGCCATGAGGCACTTGGCGGTGATGCTCTCGTTGGGTGAGTCGAAGAGAGACACCCGTGACGTTGTTGCAATGGCAACGGAGGCCATGGCAACCGACTCATCATCTTCATCATCGTCATCATCCTCATTGTACTCTTCTTGCACAACCAAAGCCTTGGGAGGAGTCTTCTTGGAGAAGTTGTTCTTGTTGGGGAACGACTTGGCCTTGTCCTTTCGGATGAGCTTGCCACCATTGTCTTCCCTCTTCTCATACGGGCATTCCGCAATGAAATGACTCACGTTGCCGCAATTGTAGCAAGTCCTTACACGTTGCTTGCCCCTTGTACCACTCGAGTTGTTTTTGCTAAAGTTTGGCCTCGAGTTTTTCTTGCTCCAAAATTGCCTTGAAGCAAGTGCCATGTGTTCATGATATGCATACTTCGTATCTTCGGGGTTGCTCTCCTCTTCTTCCTCTTCTTCGTCTTCCACGATGAGCTTTGCCTTCAATGCAAGGTTAGGCTTCTTTGCCCGTTGAGAATGGAGCACTGCATTGTTGGCAGTCTTGTCCAAAATGTTCATGGCCACAAACTCATCCAACACTTCACTTGAGGTCAAAGTGTGGAAGTCTGGTCTTTGACGAATGACGGAGGACATGGCCTTGTGATAGGGCATCATTGCCTTGAGGAATTTGCGCTTGATCCAATTGTCATCCGTGTCCTTGCTCCCGTGATCTCGTAGTGAGACCGCAAGTTTGGTTACTCTCCGATAGAGCTCACGAGGTTCTTCATCTTCCTTCATTGCAAACTCATCGGCCTCATCTTGTACCACTTCATAGTTGGAGCGTTGAATGCTTGCGCTTCCCCGGTAGAGAGACACGACACAATGCCATGCATCTTTGGCCAAGGCGAAAGGATGAAGATGAGGTAGGTCTTCGGGTGGAATTGCATCTTGAATGATGAAGAGAGCATTCTCATTGAATTGATTGTCCACGGCTTCTTGAGGAGTGAAGTTTCTTGGATCATGTGGATAGAAACCTTCTTCAATGATTCTCCAAAGGTTAGTGTTCACATGATTTAAATGACGTTTAAAGCGGTAAACCCAAGAATCAAAATCCTCATTTTTCACAATCTTAGGGGGAGGACCGGCATGATTCAAATGAGTGGAAGGAACCGGTCCACCATAAACAAGTGGTGGTTCCACATGGGCAAAGATGCCGGTGCCATTCTTGCCACTAGAAGAAGGAGCCTTTTCACTACTAGCTTCCCCCTTGTCGGGGATAGCATCCGTCACCTTGTTGGCGGGATCACCCACTTTCAACGGTGCGGTGGATAGTTTAAGCCCCTCAAGAAATTTAGTAAACATGCTTTCGACTTCGGTCGTCATGGAGGTTTTCAATGTCTCCAAGGCCACATTGAACTCCTCACAAGAGACCGAAGTTCCCCCATCGCCCGTGGACGAGATAGGATTCACACCGGAGTGTTCCTCCGCACCATCTACGGTATCAACCATACTCTTTGGATGGTAAAGTCCTTAATAAAGAGACGAGGCTCTGATACCAATTGAAAGGATCGATATGGTTGACTAGAGGGGGGTGAATAGACAACCAACAATTTTTAGCTTTTCTTTAGCAATTTAAACTTTGCATCAAAGTAGGTTGTCTAGATATGCAACTAGATGAGCAACCTATATGATGCAACATGAATAGGAACACAAGCAAGCAAGATATATGAAACAAATAAGCTACACAAGTAAAGGCACGAGATAACCAAGAGTGGAGACAGTGGAGACGAGGATGTGTTGCCGAAGTTCCTTCCCTTTGAGAGGAAGTACGTCTCCGTTGGAGCGGTGTGGAGGCACAATGCTCCCCAAGAAGCCACTAGGGCCACCGTAATCTCCTCACGCCCTCACACAATGCGAGATGCCGTGATTCCACTATTGGTGCCCTTGGAGGCGGCGACTGAATCTTTACAAACGAGGTTGGGGTAATCTCCACAACTCAATTGGAGGCTCCCAACGACACCACGAAGCTTCACCACAATGGACTATGGCTTCGCGGTGACCTCAACCGTCTAGGATGCTCAAACACCCAAGAGTAACAAGATCCGCAAGGGATTAGTAGGGGGAATCAAATATCTCTTGGTGGAAGTGTAGATCGGGGCCTTCTCAACCACTCCCGAGAAAATCAACAAGTTTGGTTGGCTAGGGAGTGAGATCGGGCGAAAATGGAGCTTGGAGCAATAATGGAGCTTTAATGTTGAAGAGATGAGTCAACGGGGAAGAAGGAGACCCTTTATATAGTTTGTGGAAAAGATCCAACCGTTACCCACCAACCAGCCCGCGGCCAGCGGTACTACCGCAAGGCCGCGCGGTACTACTGCTTGCAACCAAGCAGTACTACCGCACGGCAGTGCGGTACTACTGTATCGTCCCACGGTACTGCCGCGACCCCAGCCAGGGAAACAGACGCAAGCTGGGGGCGGTACTTCCGCACACGCGGTACTACCGCGCCCCCAATGCGGTACTACCGTAAGGCAAAAGTCCCGTCCAGGGGGAAGGGGAACTTCCGTGCCTACTTCCGCAAAAAAACGGAAGTAGCAAAAACTCGACACAGTAGTACTGCCGAGGGGCGGTACTACTGCCTGACCGCATAGAGCGGTATTACCACACGGCGAAAGCGGTACTACCGCGGTAGGTGCGGATGTAAAAAATTACATCCGCTCCTACTACCGCAAAGGGGCGACACTAGCCTAGTGGGCAGCGGTAGTGCGGCTCCAGGGGAGCGGTACTACCGTGAGCACCAGCGGTATTACCGCGCCACCGCGCGGTACTACCGTGGATGCCCACGGTACTACCGTTGATCCAGGAGTAGTATTACCGCAACCACAACAACAGCCAGTCAAAGGAGGCAGGAAAAACGGAGGAAGCTCCAAGGAAGAAGGAGGGGATAAAAGGAGACGTGTACGTGATGATTCCACCCAAACCTTTCCAATGCGGACCCCCTCTTAATAGTACGGCTTTCCTACGACTCAAATCCACCAAAAAGAAACGTAGAAAAGACGCCGTCTTCGTCAGTCTTCGAGGGGCACCCAATCGTCTTTTGCCTAGCAGAGAAGAGTCTGCAAAACTCATGGCACACGATTAGTCCGCAAATGCGTTGTCATCAATCACCAAAACACTTAGGGATAAATATGTCCTTACAGTTATGTTCCTTGATTTTGCGTCCCTAAAACGATGAGGGTTTATGGGCCCCTATTGATAGTTCGCTTTGAATAAAACTCCTCCACCAAGGCCCAACCTTGGTTTTACCATTTGCCTAATAACAACTAAAACTTGCATAGGGACTTTCCGGACCCCGTGGACTTAATCAACCCCCCCCCCCCCCCGGGGCCAGTGCTCCTCATGAGTGTTGATACAAACTAGAGCATCGGGCGGGACCGCCCCTTGGCAACTTGGGTTATGTTGGTACCAGTACACTTAGCTCATCTGGTGTACCCAGAGAACGAGATCACGCTACTCCTATCAGGCTAGGTCATTGCATCGTGAGGTCTTGCTGGACTAGTTTTACCATTGTCAAAATATCTTGGGCACCGGGATTCCGAGTCTGATTGGAGGGTCCCGCGATGGAGGATTGTCTCCGCGGATCGTGAGCTTGTCATGGGCTAAGTTGGGACACCCCTGCAGGGTTTAAACTTTCGAGAGCCGTGCCCGCGGTTATGTGGCAGATGGGAATTTGTTAATATCCGGTTGTAGAGAACTTGACACTTATATTAATTAAAAGACACCAACCGCGTGTGTAAACATGATGGTCCCTTTTCGACGAGGTTCGGGAAGAGAACATGGTGGGGTTATGTTTGAACGTAAGTAGTTCAGGATTACTTCTTGATCACTTCTGGTTTATGATCGTTGCGTAGTTTCTCATCTTACTCTTGTACTCATATGTTAGCCACCATAATTGTTAGTGCTTGCTGCACCTCCACATCATAACCACATCCTACCTATAAGCTTAAATAGTCTTGATCTCGCAGGTTTTGAGATTGCTGAGTCCTCATGACTCACGGATACTACTAAAATAGTTGCAGGTGCCGATGATACCGATGCATGTGATGCAACCGAGCTCAAGTGGGAGTTCGACGAAGACCTTGGCTGCTACTATCTGTCTTTTCCGGATGATTAGTAGTGGTGCCCAGTTGGGACGATCGGGGTTTAGCAGTTGGGGTTGTCTTCTTTTCATTTGGATCCATCCGTAGTCGGACTATGTGTGTACTCTGAATGATGTATGAATTATTTTATCTTTGTGTGACGTGGCGATTGTAAGCCAACTATCTATTTATCCTTGTTCTTGTACATGGGATTGTGTGAAGATGACCCTTCTTGCGACAAAACCAAAATGCGGTTATGCCTCTAAGTCTGTCCTCGCCATGTGGGAGATATAGCCGCAACTTGGGCATTACATCCCAGTCACCGGCAAGCATAGCCACGGCGACATGAGGAGTTTAGGGCATGGAGGCCCTGATAGGAAAGCTGAACCTCCAAGAGACGGAGGAGGATGATCTCAACTTCGACAAGGAGTTTCCAGATGAGGTTGATGAAGCGGAGTTCATGGCAATTGCTAGGGTTCACTCAGCTAGACCCTTTAGCTATGGCGCCTTCTATGACTCCATGTGGCTGGCTTGGAGCTTAGCACACACATCGGTGCAACAAACCCTGGGTCTGTTGCCTAGACCATGCATAGGCCCAAGATCAAGATTACAATATCCAAGACCAGATCAAGCACAAGGGATCAGTTCTTTGAAGAGTCAGAGTGCAGATCAAGAAGTCCAAGTCAAGCCAGAGAAGCAAGATATCACGAAGGGGAGACCTCCCTTGCGGGGCAGGCGAGCCTGGCAAGGTCAGGGTTGCCCCAGAAGCAAGCCTCAAGACTATCCCGGCAGCCTTGGTGGGGCTTACAGGGGTGCAGTACCCCGCCAAGGCTCCACCGCACCACCTCACAGCGACGCAAGTCACCAATCAGTCCGGTGTCTAGACTCCGAGTGACTAAGTGGTTGTTTCTCGCCACATGGCAGACACTTCCTATAGAAATTACCTCCAAATGACACCCGACCAGCAACGTTTCACGCAGACAGGAGGCAAGGTGGCCGAACAGCCCGACAAGGCTTGCCGGGCAGGCCTTGATGTGACACTAAGTGGCACATTTAATGCGCTCTGCCTTGTATGTAGAGTTAGGTGTGTTAACACTGTTTGCTATCTAAACAGTACGTAAAAACTGATTTTGTCATTGTGGTGACCCCTTGATCTATAAAAGGAGGCCCATGGCAACCATAGAAAGGATTCGGACCCTTGTACACTCATACGCGTGTAGCTGGTCTCGCCTCGAGACAACCCTGCCGGGCTAGAGTGCCGCGTTTCCACCATAATCCACCATCAATCTACCAAAGCAAGAGTAGGGTTTTACGCCTCGCGGCAGCCCGAACCTGGGTAAAATCGCCCGTGTGATCTCTGATGTGTCATGCGACGCTCTCCACTCTTTGTGCGATGTGCTCATCCCCCTGCCAAACCACAAGGGGCTCATGGCCCCATAGGTGGCCGTGGTTTCCCATGACATCTTTGGCACGCTAGGTAGGGGGCAGCGCTTGCGCGAACCCGAGAAGCATATGTAGCGTGTCATCTTCATCATCGTTTTCTTCATCAACAGCTCTGTCATCCATGGCGCCCAAGAAGAAGCCCGGTGCAGCCACCCAGCCATCATCCTCGAAGGCCCCATCGCGTGCGACCGTCGACGCCGCCGGCACTACTAGGGAAAACTTATACATAGAATCTTAGCAGCAGCACGATACAAAAAAAGGCGCTACTGCTAACATTCAGTAGCGCGGGTACGGAACAAGTGCTACTGCTACTCAGTTAGCAGTAGCGCGGCCGAGCTGAACCACGCTGCTACTAAAAGCGATCGACAGTACCCACCAACCTAGGTTTAGCAGCAGCGCACGTATGTGACCCGCGCTACTACTAAAGTAGTAGCACTAGTGTGCTTTTTTTCTTGTCGCTACTGCTAATTTTGAGACTGGCCTCATGACGGGCCCTGCTTAGCAGTAGCGCGTGCACAGGAAGCGTGCTGCTGCTATTCTCTTAGCAGTAGCACGCTTAGCCACTCGCGCTACTGCTAAGACGCAGCATAATGCCAACTTTTCCCTCCCCCTCCCCCTCCTGTTGGGGGAAACGACACCTACGGGATCACGAGGAATCCCTTTTTGCTACGGTTGGCGGGCGGGGGGCTATGGAAAGAGCGTGATTGAGAGATTAACGCGGGTGGGATTATCCAGGTCCGGGCCACAAGTGATGCGTAATACCCTACTCCTGCTGGTTTCTGTTTATCTGATGTTCTTGGACTAGCTACATGGCGTGCAGGGTCCAAAAAATCTGAATCCTCTCTCAATACGCCGCGGGCCTCCTTTTATAGTCAAAGGGGCTGCCACAATGGCACACAGCAGGTGGAAAGCTATACTGTAGTTGAGTCTATCTCCTGGCACCGTAGGACAAATGAATTTAATGCGCTGCCGATGTGCCCTTCTTGCTTTATCGAGGACGGCAAGGAAGCTCAACTCAGCTGTCGCCACTTCGCCTGGCTTCGACGCGCATCGGAACTGATGAGGCGTGTAGCGCCACACTAGCTGGTTGTTGAGTTGGTGCGGTGGCAGAGTCTTCACGAAGATCTTCATGCCACCACGCAGGTGCTTGCCGAGTCGGCCTAGAGGCCGCACGTCACCACACAGGTGCCTGCCTAGCTGGTGAGCTGGCAGCTGCAGGGGAACGGCGGTGGAGTCTTGGCAGATGCGGGCCTAGCTGCGGCCCCGTGGATGTCTTCGGCAAGAGTCTTGCCGGGGCCCCCGGCAAGGGTCTTGCTGTGGCATCGTGGTCATCCCCGGCAAGGGTCTTGCCGGGGGTCTCATGGGTATCCTGTAACACCCTCGATGCGACTATAGCTCCCACATGTCGAGGCACGACTTAGAGGCATAATCACATTGAAGGCATATGTCGCAAGTTAGGAAATCTTCACAACATCCCATGTAATATAAATCATAAAGGGGAGATAACATAGTTGGCTTACACTCACCACGTCAATCAAGTACATAAATAACATCACATCATCCAAACACTCATGGCCTGACTACGGTGCCAAAATAAAAGAGAACCCAACATGCGACACGGTCCCAATCACCCCCAACTGGGCACCACTACTGATCATCAGGAAAGGAAACATAGTAACGTTGAGAGTCCTCGTCGAACTCCCACTTGAGCTCATACGCGTCTCCTGGAGCGGAATCATCAGGCCCTGCATCTGGTGTAATAGTAATCTGTGAGCCACAGGGACTCAGCAATCTCGCACCCTCGCGATCAAGACTATTTAAGCTTATAGGTAAGGCAAGGTAATTATATGTGGAGCTGCAGCAAGCGACTAACGAGTATGTTGGCTAACTTATTCACAAAAGAGAGCGAGAAGAGGAGACAAAGACCCGAACCCAAGAAAATAAAATAACTTAACGCCAGAAACGGCAAGAGTTGGAGTATAAATTGGGAAAGTTACATCCGGGGTGTTACAACACTCCACCACTACGAAAGGATCTCGTCCCGAGATCTAGGACTGAAAGAACGCCGGGTACTCAGAACGGAGGTGATCCTCGCGTTCCCAGGTAGCTTTACGGTCGGAATGGTGTGACCACTTGACTTTGAGAAATTTGATTGACTTGTTGCGAGTCTTGCGTTCAGTCTCTTCAAGAATAGCAACTGGGTGCTCACGATAGGAGAGATCTTCTTGGAGCTCAATGTCCTCGAAATTGACGGTGTGGTCAGGAGTCTTGAAGCACTTTCGAAGCTGAGAGACATGGAACACGTCATGAACATTTGCAAAGTTTGAAGGAAGCTCGAGTTGATAGGCGAGGTCGCCTCTCTTGCTGACAATCTTGAAAGGTCCCACGTATCTAGGGGCAAGCTTCCCTTTGATACCGAAGCGACGAGTACCTTTCATAGGAGAGACGCGGAGGTAAACATGATCTCTGATCTCGAAAGCCAAATCACGGTGCTTACTATCATAGTAGCTCTTCTGACGGGATTGGGCTGCTTTGAGGTTATCACGAATGACTTTGCACATTTCCTCTACCTCTGTGATTAAGTCATTACCCAAAAGCTGACGTTCACCGGTTTCAGACCAGTTGAGAGGGGTACGACACTTTCTGCCATACAGAATTTCAAATGGGGCCTTGCCCGAACTTGCTTGAAAACTGTTGTTGTAGGAGAATTCAGCATAAGGAAGACAATCCTCCCACTTCATGCCGAAAGAGATCACACAAGCCCTGAGCATATCTTCAAGAATCTGGTTGACACGCTCGACTTGACCGCTAGTTTGAGGATGGAAAGCTGTGCTGAAGCGGATGTTCGTGCCCATGGCCTTCTGGAAAGAATCCCAAAACTTCGAGGTAAAGATGCTGCCACGGTCTGAAGAGATCACTTGTGGAATACCATGCAGAGAGACAATACGAGAGGTATAGAGTTCTGCCAATTGAGCTGCAGTGATCGACTCTTTGATAGGCAGAAAGTGAGCCACTTTGGTGAGTTTGTCGATGACAACGAATATAGCATCATTGCCACGCTTGGACTTTGGAAACCCAGTCACGAAGTCCATTTCAATGTGGTCAAACTTCCATTCTGGAATGGCAAGAGGTTGGAGGAGACCAGCTGGCCTTTGGTGTTCTGCCTTCACTCTTCTGCAGACATCACATTCATTCACGAATTGAGCAGTCTCGCGCTTCATTCGAGTCCACCAATAAGCTTGCTTGAGGTCCTGATACATCTTCGTGCTCCCAGGGTGGATCAAGAGGAGAGAATTGTGAGCCTCCTTCATGATCACTTTACGGAGGTCACCTTTGGGTACAACAATATGATCCTCGAAGAAGAGAGTGTCCTTGTCGTCAAGGCGGTAACACTTGTACTTGGGTTGACTCTTGGCAATCCCAATCTTCACCTTTTTCACCATAGCATCAAGAATCTGGGCTTGGCGAATCTGGTCTTCCAAGGTAGGAGAGACTAGAAGGTTGGCGAGGAAACCTTGAGGAACAATTTGCAGGTTAAGTTTGCGGAAAGCTTCACAAAGCTCGGGTTGATAAGGCTTGAGAATCAGACTGTTGCAGTAAGCCTTTCTGCTCAATGCGTCAGCAATCACATTGGCCTTGCCTGGAGTATACTCAATACTCGGATTATACTCTTGAATCATTTCGACCCATCGAGTTTGCCTGAGGTTGAGATTAGGCTGAGTGAAGATGTACTTGAGACTCTTGTGATCAGTGAAAATGTCCACTTTTCTTCCCAATAGAAGATGTCTCCAAGTCAAAAGAGCATGCACAACTGCCACCAACTCAAGATCATGAGTGGGGTAGTTCTTCTCATTAGGCTTCAACTGGCGAGAGGTATAAGCAACAACTTTCTTGTCTTGCATCAAAACTGCGCCAAGACCTTGGAGAGAGGCATCACAAAAGACCTCGTACGGCTTGGATTCATCAGGCGGAGTCAGAACTGGAGCAGTGATCAATTTCTCTTTCAAAGTGTTGAAAGCAATGTCACACTCCGGAGACCAAACGTACTTGACGTGCTTCTGGAGAAGATTAGAGAGAGGCTTCGCAATCTTAGAAAAGTTTTCAACGAATCTTCGACAATAGCTTGCGAGACCGAGGAAGCTACGGAGTTGCTTCACGTTCTGAGGAGGTTCCCAATTCACAATTGCAGACACCTTCTCAGGATTCACGGCAATGCCCTTGGCAGAGATGATATGACCAAGATAAAGAACCTCATCAAGCCAAAATTCACACTTGGAGAACTTGGCGTAGAACTTGTGTTCTCTGAGCTTATCAAGAACCGAACGCAAATGCTTGGCATGATCTTCCTTGTTCTTGGAGAAAACCAGAATGTCGTCGAGATAGACCAAAACGAAGTCATTGGTGTAGGCGTTGAAGATGAAGTTCATCATGCGAGAGAAAGTCGGAGGAGTGTTGACGAGGCCAAAAGACATGACAGTGTATTCATATGAACCAAAGCTTGTCATGAAAGCCGTCTTGGGAATATCTTGCTCACGGATTCGAATCTGATGATAACCCATACGGAGATCAAGCTTGGAGAATATTTGGGCACCTTTGAGTTGTTCGAACAGCTCATTGATGTTGGGAAGTGGATATTTGTTCTTGATGGTCTTCTTGTTCACTGGACGGTAATTAACAGAAAGTCGGTCCGTTCCATCCTTCTTCTTCACAAAAAGAACACCACAACCCCACGGAGAAGAACTAGGCCGGATGAGACCCATTTTCTCTTGAATATCGAGTTGCTTCTTCAGCTCCTTCAACTCTTCAGGTTCGAGCTTGTAAGGACGCTTGCAAACAGGTTCCGTGCCAGGCTCAAGATCAATAACGAATTCAACTGGCCGGTGCGGAGGCATTCCTGGAAGCTCTTCTGGAAAGACGTCTTGATATTCACAAACGACTGGAATTTGAGAGATGGCATCCAATTCACCCTTCTCATTGAGAGAAAACAGACGGATGGTATTATCCCGAGCGGCAAAGACAATCACATCCTCAGACGAATGAGTCAATTGAATCTGCCTGGCTGCACAATCAAGTTGTTCCTTGTGCTTAGAAAGCCAATCCATCCCGAGAATAAGATCAATATCCGAGTTACCAAGAACAATTGGGGAAGAAAGGAACTT
Source organism: Triticum urartu (assembly GCF_003073215.2). Lineage (NCBI taxonomy): Eukaryota > Viridiplantae > Streptophyta > Magnoliopsida > Poales > Poaceae > Triticum > Triticum urartu. The sequence continues at coordinate 330,831,664 of NC_053027.1, read as the reverse complement.
GTAGTCGCCCAAAGTGATAGTAACCTCCGGGACGCAGGTGTTAGCTGTTATCTGCTTGCCCGGTGACACAATTTGCAAGGAACTTTGCAGATACTGATAATCGCACTCATACTTTGATGCAAAAGGTTTGGAAATGAAGCAATGCGATGCACCAGTGTCAAAAAGAACTTTTGCAGGAATATCATTAACAGGAAGGTTACCCATGATGACATCTGATGAGTCCTCTGCCTGAGCTGCATTCACCATGTTGACCTTGGCGTACTTGGGGTTATGCTTGACCACAGCTGTACTTGCCGATCTGACAGGAGGAGGAGGAGGAAGAAGCCTCTGGTTGAAACACTTGTTGGCATAGTGACCCTTCTGTTGGCACTTGTTGCACGTGACCTCTGAAAGCGGACGGTGATACGGAGCACTCGATCTTGGAGCTTGAGACGAAGTCTTGTTCTGAAAGCCAGGGTGGGGGGGGTGGGAAGAACCACTGCCACCTTTGCTCTTCTGCTGGTACGGCTGACGGAACGGAGGAGGAGGAAGCCAATACTTCTGCTGCTTGGCCACTTGAGTAGAGGAAGAAGGAGTAACATCTCTGACTCGCTTCTTGGAAGCATCACACCTCAACTGAGCAGCCTCTTGCTTTAGTGCCATGTTGTAGAACTCATCGTATCTCAAGGGCTCGAAGAGAACAAGAGCAAGCTGAATTTCTTCTCTGAGACCACCCCTGAACTGATATATCATACTCTTCTCATCAGGGACGTCCTGCTTGGCAAAGTGGGCGAGCTTCTGGAACAACTTGTTGTAGTCATAGACAGACAAAGAGGCTTGCTTCAGGTTGCAGAATTCCTCACGCTTGCTTTCAACCATGCTCTGCGGAATATGATGAGCTCGGAAATCTCGACGGAAATCATCCCAAGTGATAACACGTCCACCTCTGGAATCCCTGTACTGCTGGAACCATTCTGCAGCTTGATCTTTGAGTTGGAAGGAAGCGAACTTGACAAAGTCCTCAGGCCTGACGTTACTGCACTCGAAATGCTTACACAGATCCACAAGCCAATCGTCAGCATCGGTTGCCTCAACACAATTGCTGAAAGTCTTTGGCCCATTAGCAAGGAACTGGTTGAGTGTAGCAAAGTGATTCTGATTGCTGCCTTGATTCCCTTGGTTGCCTTGATTGCGCTCTTGAGGAATTTGCATGATCAACTGTGTGTTTGCATTGGCTGCGGCCATCACAGCTTGCCATGCCTCTGGAGGAGGTGGAGGTGGTGGCGGATCAGGATTCGGAGTCGTGCGTGTTGGAGGAGCCATCCTGAAGAGGTTGACCACCATTAGATAGACAAAAGAAGCTGAATCCAACGGAATGAGAATTGCAACATATAGTCTTCACATCCGAACAAAATGAACGAATGCATTCCTCTTGAAATGGTCACATATCCATAAATTGAGAAGCCACGTAGAATTCAGGTAGAGAAATAAATCAACAAGGTACGGATCAAGAACGAATAATCGGTAAGAAATCCCAATCTCAAACCAATATCCGTGGAAGAAGAACTACAGCTACAAGAATTCCCACCTATGAAACTCCCGAACCTTTCCGGTTATGCAATCAGGTGTTGGGGATACAGGAGAAGCATAATATCTCACCCAAATCTAGCAAATCCTACATCCAGCTGTATCCATCCTTCAACACATAACCAAGAAACCTTCGGAAACCATCTACCTCAACCTTCGAAAAGCATCCGTTATACAAGTTATGGCGATACTCCCGAACTCCCGCCCCAGTACTGGGTGGCGTCGAGGTTATCTCACCAACGAACTGCATAAAAGAGATTTTCGATGTCGGTGTACTAAACTCAGGTATTCCAGAACTGCAATGATAAAATTATGATGACAACACCTCAGAGCTCAACTCCCTGGGACACTTCCACTAAACCCCTGACAGGAGGCACCAAGAGAATGTTCTCATCATAAAACCATCGGAACGATTCCAAGATACCCGCGTGATCCTAAATTTTTTTAAGTGAAATTTGAGGAGAGAAGAGTCAAAAAATCTACGTCAGGATGCCTTACCAGAGCGATGAGGAGACTGGGAAGTAAAAAGAATTCCTAAACTCTCCGATATATAATTCCTAAATGACTCAAAACATTTTTCTAGACACAACTCGGCCGCTAAAAACGATCAAGCAATGGGGCTCCTAAGGTCGGGGAAGGCTCTGATACCAACTTGTAACACCCTCGATGCGACTATAGCTCCCACGTGTCGAGGCTCGACTTAGAGGCATAATCGCATTGAAGGCATATGCCGCAAGTTAGGCAATCTTCACAACATCCCATGTAATATAAATCATAAAGGGGAGATAACATAGTTGGCTTACACTCGCCACGTCAATCAAGTACATAAATAACATCACATCATCCAAACACTCATGGCCCGACTACGACGCCAAAATAAAAGAGAACCCAACATGCGACACGGTCCCAATCACCCCCAACTGGGCACCACTACTGATCATCAGGAAAGGAAACATAGTAACGTTGAGAGTCCTCATCGAACTCCCACTTGAGCTCATACGCGTCTCCTGGAGCGGAATCATCAGGCCCTCCATCTGGTGTAATAGTAATCTGTGAGCCACAGGGACTCAGCAATCTAGCACCCTCGCGATCAAGACTATTTAAGCTTATAGGTAAGGCAAGGTAATTATATGTGGAGCTGCAGCAAGCGACTAGCGAGTATGGTGGCTAACTTATTCGCAAAAGAGAGCGAGAAGAGGAGGCAAAGCGCGAGCGAGAAACTAGAGAGCAACCTGCACAAACATTACTCCAACACCGTGTCCACATCCCGGACTCCGCCAAGAAGAGGCCATCACGGTAACACACTCAGTTGATTCATTTTAATTAAGTTAAGGTTCAAGTTATCTACAACCGGACATTAACAAATTCCCATCTGCCCATAACCGCAGGCATGGCTTTCGAAAGTTCAATCCCTGCAGGGGAGTCCCAACTTAGCCCATGACAAGCTCTCACGGTCACTGAAGGAATAGACCTCCTCCCAAGACGTTCCGATCAGACTCGGTATCTCGGTTCTTCAAGACACTTCGACAGGTTAGAACAAGACCAGCAACACCGCCCGAATGTGCCGACAAATCCCGATAGGAGCTGCACATATCTCTTTCTCAGGGCACACTTAGATGAGCGCTCCATACAACTAAAACCAAACCTCGAGTTTCCCCGAGGGGGCGCTGCACAGGACTCTAGTTTGGACCAACACTCAGAGAAGCACTGGCCCGGGGGGGGGTTAAAATAAGATGACCCTCGGGCTCCGGAAACCCAAGGAAAAAAGAGGCTAGGTGGCAAATGGTAAGACCAAGGTTGGGCATTGCTGGAAAAGCTTTAAACAAGGCAAACTATCAAGGGGTTCCCATTATAACCCAACCGCGTAAGGAACGCAAAATCCGGGAACATAACACCGATATGACGGAAACTAGGGTGGCAAGAGTGGAACAAAACACTAGGCGAGAGGCCGAGCCTTCCACCCTTTACCAAGTATATAGATGCATTAAGATAACATAGCAATATAATGATATCCCAACAATTAAATAAATTTTCCAACAAGGAACGGCCTCCAATCTTCACCTGCAACTAGCAACGCTATAAGAGGGGCTGAGCAAAGCGGTAACATAGCCAATCAACGGTTTGCTAGGACATGGTGTGTTAGGGGTTTGACATGGCAATTTGGGAGGCTTGAAAGCAAGCGGTAGACATCATAGCAATGGCATAGCAAAAGAGCGAGCAAACTAGCATAGCAAAGATAGTAGTGATATCGAGGGTATGATCATCTTGCCTGCACAGTTGTCAGAGTTGACTGGATCCTCGAAAGCAAACTCAACGGGCTCCTCATTAGAGAACTTGTCTCCTGGCTCTACCCAAACAAGACAAACAAGCAACAATGATACAATCAACCACGTGCAAGGATCAAGCAATATGATGCAATGATGATATGCTATGCGGGATGCATATGCAAGATATGACAGGAAATGCAAGAAACTGGCCTCAACTTGGAAATCCAAGTGTGCCACTGGAAAGATGAGATGCAATCGCTTGAAAACGATATAAAGAACGCCGGAATCGGAGTTACGGTTTGGAAATGGCAAGCAATTCAAAAATGACACCGGTCTGCGATTTACAGCAAGTAGCCATCTAAATGCAATGATATGAACATGCTACAGCACACAAACATGACAACAAAATACATGGCAGGGATGCATTCAAGATTCTTAACAAAAGTCTAGCACTGAGCTACTGCCAATTCATCCATTAACAGGTTCAAACAAGCATGGCAAAAATGCATATGGCAAACAGATCTCAGACTTAGTGAAATTAACACTTGTCTGGAATTTCAGATCAGGTTGCACTCTTCGGAGCAACAAAACTACATGCTACAGGACCTGAACATGGCAAAGTAAAGCATGAAATGGAGCTACTCAACGATCTTAAAAAAATTCCTTTAGTGACCTTGAGCCAAAAGATATCAGAAAATACAATTGCAAGCATGTGAACATGGCAAAAACATAATCAGTTTTCAGACTTAGTGAAAACTGACACATGCTGAAACATAACTCAAGTAGGCATGTTTACGAGCTCGATGCACTCACTACGGTGCAAGTCATGACAAGACAACATACATCCATCAAGAAGGCACAAAATAAAAGCTAGACATGGCAAGAACAATAGCATAGCATGCACGGATCAACTACAACATCATCGGCAAAATTGCAAACAAGTTGATAATCTGCCCAGATTCACAAAGTAGCAAAAGTAGATCTCGATTGACTCAAGCTAGGGTGCTCCATAATTGCAAACAAAGACATGGATGGATAGAGCACTACAATATTAACAAAACATCCTTACTGATCATCCTCAAAAGAGGCACGGATCACTAGGAAACAACATGAACATATGGCATCATGAGATAAACAGGTCAAGGACTTAGTGGAATTGCTAAGTCCCTGAAAACAGAATTACTAAGTGCACCACTTTGCAAGCTTGCACTAGTCACCACACACATCACAAAAATGCATGGGTTGCACCTCTGGAAAGATGACAAAACCCTTAACAAAACATATGTAGAGCATCAGGGCATATCATGCACACATTAATCATGGCAAAAATGACAAAAACCTAAATGGAGCAGTAGATCTGACAATTATCTCAAGTAGCCCTCTTCTAACAGCATTTCGGGCATCAAAATGAACTCAAATGAAAATGATGCAATGGAATGAAATGATGTACTCTGAGATGAACATTTTTATATGCTATATGCATGAATCGGAGCTACGGATGCAAAGTTACGGGGCTGCGAACAGGAGCACTTGGATCTGTGATTTTCCGGGACTTAGAAGAAATTTACCCCACGCGGATCTAGGGTTTGACCCGGCGCAAACCGAGGATCGCCGGGATCTGGCCGGAGTGGCGTCGCGGTGGCTGGAGTAGGCCGGAGACGGCGAGGATGGTGCGGGGCGGCGCGGGGACCGAGGTGGCGGTGGTGGTCGGCGGTCGGAGACGAGGAGGCGGCGCCGGGCGGCGAGGATGGCGGCAGCCGGAGTGGCGGCGGCTTGAGGGCGCGGCGATGGTGGCGGCGGTCACCCTCACCGGAGATGGCGCGCGGCGGCGGGGTGGCCGGCGACGGGGAGGGCGCGGGCGGTCGGGCGCGACGGGATCTGGGCCTCGGGGGCCGGGGACGGGCCTCCCGGGCCGGCGGCGGGACAGGCGGCAGCGGGACATGTGGCAGCGTGGGAGTGGGCGCGGGCGGCGTCCGGTCCGTCCGGACGTGTCCTTCGGCGGCGGAGGAGATATTTAGGGTTTCGGGGAGGAAGGAGATCCGAATTTCGGGGGGGGGGGGGGTTTAAATAGGCATAGAGGGTGCTAGGAGAGTCCAAATGAGGTGCGGTTTTCGGCCACGCGATCGTGATCGAACGCTCTAGATGATGGAGCAGGTTTAGGTGGGTTTTGGGCCAAATTGGAGGGGTGTTGGGCTGCAACACACACGAGGCCTTTTTGGTCCCTCGGTTAACCGTTGGAGTATCAAACGAAGTCCAAATGATACGAAACTTGACAGGCGGTCTACCGGTAGTAAACCAAGGCCGCTTGGCAAGTCTTGGTCCAATCCGGAAATGTTTAATCCCCACACATGAAAGAAGGCTAGAAATGACCACCGGAGGAGAACGAAGCGCCGGAATGCAAAACGGACAACGGGGAAAGTGCACGGATGCATGAGACGAACACGTATGCAAATGCAAAGCACATGATGACATGATATGAGATGCATGGCAACGACCACAACACACGGAGACAAAGACCCGAACCCGAGAAAACAAAATAACTTAACGCAGGAAACGGCAAGAGTTGGAGTACAAATTGGGAAAGTTACATCCGGGGTGCTACATATCCTTAGCCAATATCTTGTCGAGGATCGTCATCTTCTGGTTATTATCTAGTCTTGTGTGCTTTTGGTCTCCACAAAGATCTGCATGCCACCATGGAGGTGCCTCCCGAGCCTCGGTTACAAAGGGGTTGATGGTGTTGGAACTCTTGGGCTCAAGGGGGCGACTCTGCTGGTGTTAGTCAAGTTTCCCCGGCAAGGTTCTTACCGGGGCTGTGGAGGCCGCCCCGGCAAGGGCCTTGCCGGGGGAGCTCACCTAGCCCTTCTGCTCTTCATGTTTTTGGCTTGGCGTTGCATTGGTTGTCTTGTGGCTTTGCTTCCTTCCTCTTCCCCGCTAGGTGTAGCCGCAGATGCGGCTCCAACTACCTGTGCACAAGTAAAGGAGTACAAAATAGGACCCCTCCTTTTGTGCACCAACAGGAGCGCCCGGACCAGGGCCATACATAAGCGCGACGCGTTGTTGAGCTAGGCCCAAAATGGTGCGCGGGCATGCGGGGCCGAATTGTACTGCTGTAACTCCCTCGCTCGTCGCACTTCCCCACGACCCGCATTGAATGCGCGACGTGGGGGTCGTGCGTGACGTGGGGGTCATGCGTGGGGCGGTTGCTTCCCTCATGCGTCACATCGTAGTAAATGGTAAAGTGGAGGCCCACGCGTTCCCCATAAAAGGGAGGAAAGCGCAGGGGCGCGACTCATTTACTAGGTGGACTCGGGTTGCGGCCTTCAAGGTGCCCGCGCCCCACGGTCACGGGGTGGAATCCGGTCGCTTTAGTCATCGTCTTGATTCTGGTTCGCTTTCCACATGTCCTCCATGCCCCGAGGAGGGTAGGTGGTGGACGTGGAGGGCACAGGCCATAATGTGGAGGCTGGAAACTGGGTCGTTGCTGATTGGAGCAGCGGGTCGGTTTCGGTTCCCTGCGCCCCTTGGCAGCCAGATTGGTCGAGCAGGGCAGCCGAGCCTCGGCCCCGCCTCTTTATAAGAAGAAGGGGAGGGGGACGGCGTCCTTGTATCCTTCAGGGCTCATCTCCTCTACCTCGACTCCTTTCTTCCCTTCGTCATGGCGAGAGGGCATGCTGGTGCTCAGATGGTGGCGACGAGGGCCTCCCCTCGACAGTGTGCCCTTCCTTCCCAAGAGCTCGTGGCGGCGGAGCCGTCCGTGAGAGGAAGAGGGAGGGGCGAGGCCGGGGCCGCCGTGGCGTTTGGGGAAGAGGAGGTCGAGGTGGCGCACCGGCTACGCCTACGCTAGCGGCCCCTCCTCCAATGGAGGGCCATGTCGAAGACCAGCCCCGCGAGTTCTACGTCAGGCTACGCGGGCCAGTGCGCGGCCGTCTTCGTCTCCCCACTCTGTTTGCTCGGGAGATGGATCTTGACCTGCCTCAGGCCTTGAGGCTGCATATGAGGGGCTGCGGGAATGACAGCATTTGGGTCGACGTCGACTTCCCAGCCTGATAGAGGCAAAGGTGTCCCGATGTTTCGATGAGATGGTGGCTATCGTTTTCTGTGGGAGTCGACCTTGACGATCCGACTACGAACGTGCGAGACGTCGCGCCTTAGCAATCGCTAAACCAACTTCCGAGGGGTTATTGACCACGCCGGAGCACGATCAGCCTGACCACGAGGGCCTGTTTCCTGCGAGCAAACGAAGAACAAGCAAGAAGCTGAGATTGCAATCTGGATATTGCGAATATAAGATGAAAGCTTTATTGATCAAGGTGGGGTTCTGTGACGTCTTGGTCTGGTCGTTGGACACAAACGAAGTACGCGAAGTTGCAGCTATGGCGAACTTTTAATCTAAACAAAACCCAAGTCTAAACGACGCCCTAAGGGCTGTATATATGGAGGAAGAGAGGGGAATTTCGTGGCCCTTGAGGGTGGGGTCCGAAACCAACCCTAACTCTTGTTTCCCCACACATACGGACTCTAAAAATAGCCTA
>NC_053027.1:330808861-330822296 GCF_003073215.2 Triticum urartu | reverse complement strand
CTAATGGAATCTGACAAGTCTCTAGTGTTTGAAGGGTATCGAAAAGATGATATGTACGTAGTAGATTTCTTAGCAGGACCACAGCTTGCTGTATGTCTTCTAGCAAAAGCTTCAGAATGCTGGCTCTGGCATCAGAGGCTTGGGCATGCTAGCATGAGGAACCTCCACACCCTAGCAAAGAAGAAGCATGTCATAGGCATCGAGGGCGTCAAGTTCAAGAAAGATCACTTACGCGGTGCCTGTGAAGCAGGGAAGATGATGAGGGCCAAACATCCCTCGAAGACAATCATGACCACTACTCGACCCTTCGAACTGCTTCACATGGATCTTTTCGGTCCCACTCATTACTCAACTCTTACTACTACTGCTTGCCTCTATGGCTTCGTTATTGTTGATGATTATTCTAGATATACTTGGGTGCACATAATCCTTTACAAGACTGAAGTGCAGGATGTCTTCAGACGCTTTGCCAATCGAGCTATGAACAATTATGGTGCCAAGATAAAGCACATCAGAAGTGACAATGGCACTGAATTCAAGAACACTGGCCTTGATACATATCTTGATATCTTGGGCATCACACATGAATTCTCAGCCCCGTACACGCCATAGCAGAATGGCGTCGTCGAACGCAAGAACAGAACACTCATTGAGATGGCCAGAACGATGCTAGATGAATACAAGACCCCAAGAAAATTCTGGCCTGAAGCCATTGATACTGCATGCCATACAATCAATCGTGTTTATCTTCACAAGCTTCTGAACAAGACATCTTATGAGCTCCTTACTGGCAAGAAGCCAAATGTCAGTTACTTCAGAGTATTTGGCGCAAGGTGCTGGATCAAGGACCCACATCACACCTCAAAGTTTGCACCAAAAGCACATGAGGGTTTTATGCTTGGATATGGAAAGGATTCGCACTCCTACAGAGTCTTCAATCTCTTTCATTACAAAGTGGTTGAAACAGTGGATGTGCGGTTCGATGAGACCAATGGTTCACAAAGAGAGCAACTGCCAAATGTGCTAGATGAAGTTCCATCCAGTGAATCAATCAAGCTAATGGGAACTGGAGAAATTATACCTTCTGAAGCTCATCCTGAAGAAGAACTTATCATCTCAGCACCTGATCAACATGAAGACAATGCTCAGCCTGAAGACATTCCTTCTAACAACGACAATGATCAACAAGAGCAAAGTCTTCGCCCTATACATCCTCGCGTTTCCAATGAAGTGCGGATTGAAAGAATAATTGATAGCATCAATGCACCCGGTCCACTCACTCGTTCAAGGGCAACTCAGCTAGCAAATTTCTGTGGGCACTTCGCATTCGTCTCAATAACAGAACCCAAGAAAGTTGAAGAAGCCTTCATGGAACCTGAAAGAAAGCTATGCAAGAAGAGCTTCAACAGTTTGAGCTGAATAATGTATGGGAACTAGTTAAGCGTCCTGATCCACGGAAGCACAATATAATAGGCACCAAATGGATATACCGCAACAAGCAAGATGAGCATGGTCAAGTTGTCAGAAACAAAGCTCGTCTCGTTGCTCAAGGATATACTCAAGTGGAAGGCATTGACTTCGATGAAACATTTGCTCCTGTGGCTAGACTTGAAGCCATACGCATACTGCTGGCCTATGCAAATCATCATAACATACTTCTATATCAAATGGATGTGAAGAGTGCTTTTCTCAATGGCAAGATGAAGAAGAAGTGTATGTTGCACAACCGCCTGGCTTTGAAGATCCAAAACATCTGGACATGGTATACAAGCTCAACAAGGCACTGTATGGCCTCAAACAAGCCCCTCGGGCCTGGTATGACACACTCAAATACTTCCTGAAGAGCAAAGGTTTCATACCTGGTTCCCTAGACCCCACTCTCTTCACGAAGACATATGATGGTGAACTTTTTGTGTGCCAAATATATGTGGATGACATTATCTTCGGCTGCACCAATCAGAAGTACAGTGAAGAGTTTGGATATATGATGCAAGAGCAATATCAGATGTCCATGATGGGGGAGCTGAAGTTCTTCCTCGGTCTTCAAATACGACAACAACGCGACGGCATCTTCATATCTCAAGAGAAGTATCTCAAATATTGCCTGAAGAAGTTCGGTATGCAAGACTGCAAAGGCTTCACAACACCAATGCCAACCAAACATCATCTGGGTCCCGACGACAATGGTAAAGAGTTCGATCAAAAGGTATACCGCTCCATGATTGGTTCTTTACTTTATCTAGGTGCATCTAGGCCAGATATTATGCTTAGTGTTTGCATGTGTGCTTGATTTCAAGCGGCACCAAAGGAGTCGCATCACTTAGCTGTGAAGCGAATTCTTCGATATTTGGCTCACACCCCAACTCTAGGATTATGGTATGCAAAGGGCTCAGAGTTTGATCTGGTTGGATTCTCGGATGCTGATTATGCTGGTGACAAAGTTGATCGCAAGTCTACATCAGGCACATGTCACTTTCTGGGACGATCACTTGTATGTTGGTCTTCAAAGAAGCAGAACTGTGTATCTCTCTCCACTGCTGAATCTGAATACATTGCTGCTGGATCTTGCTGCGCTCAGCTTTTGTGGATGAAGCAAACACTCAAGGACTATGGCATTCATCTGAAGCAAGTGCCACTTTACTGCGACAACGAAAGTGCCATCAAGATCGCCAACAACCCAGTTCAGCACTCGAAGACAAAGCACATTGAAATTCGTCATCACTTTCTCAGAGATCATGTTGTGAAGGAAGATATTGATATCATACACGTCAACACTAAAGAGCAATTGGCAGATATCTTCACCAAGCCCTTGGATGAGAAGAGATTTTGCAAGTTACAGTGTGAGCTAAATATCCTGGAATCCTCAAATGTCCTGTGATCAGACACACATCCTAACCCTTATGCATATTGATGACTTAGATGTGCAACACACGAAGTAAAGTATATCTTCAATCAATGAAGACATACATTCTAAGTGTGAAAACATTAATGTGGAATTTGACTTTGGAGCGCCACGATAATTGTGCGCCGTGTCTGGGTCTAATACTTCCTATACAGTGGGTAACGCCACCACCCAACGTTCTATTTTTGAAGTGTTTCACTCATGGCGTTACCTTGCAATGTCTTCACATTTGGTTTGGCTTCGATCTCAACATATCTTCATGATTATCTTCACTATGTTGATTATATATATATATTAGTGTTCTGTCCTCTACAGCATTCACTTATAGCTATGTCTTCATTGTTGAATCTTTTGAACTAAGTGAATGTGATCGGACCCTAACCTCTCTATGCTTTCTATCTCAAATTCTATCTCTCCAAATCATATGCATTCTATTGAAACTGTCGAATGTCTTCTCTGCGTCCTTGTCAGCAGAAGATACAGAGACAACCATTAAGTCCGTTTTCAATGCTCATTCCTCCACATGAAACCCGGAGAAGTAGGAACGACCACCCGACAATCAAGGCGTGCGTGGGACGTGGAACAAACCCCAAAATTCCGCATAATGGCCACGTGTTCCTCAGATGCGAATCGCCAGGGGCACCTGTGTAATAGCGCAGTGCCGCCCATGTACCTATAAATACACACTTCACAGCGGTCATTATCTCTTCTTCCACTCTCGCACGAACCCTAGCGCCACCGCTAGCCCTCGACGACGCCGGCGACGAAGCGCTTCGCTGCCGCAACCTCTCCGACGCCGTCTTCACGCCGACCGCGGACATCGTCCTCTCCGCCGTCGCCGTAGGTGTCCTCCGTCGCCAAGTTAGGGCACGGAAGATCGAACTGCTCGGCCTCATCTTCCACTTCGTCTAGCAGTTCTTAGTGTGGTAAATAAAACTTCCTTTTTACAGCACCGTTGATCCTATGGATTTGTCACTTTCTACCACAAGCAGTTTCTATTCACACAAGTTAGATCTCTCTCATACTGCATCTCATAACATGCCTAGTATATTCACTTATGCTTCACAAAGTAGTTAGATTCCTCACTTGTACTGATCTGTGGATTCGTACAAATCTGGAACCAACTCCTTATCTATGAGTGAATGTCTTCGCACGATGAGGTCAATGTCTTCTAAACTGATTTATCTTCAAAATCTTCTGAGAATGCATATGACCTCTTCCCCTTCCCTCGCACCTTAATGCTGTCACAGGTACATGTCCGTGGGAGAATCCTTTGGTTCTCATAGTCTGCATTCATTTGCAGAATTCTTACAGCATCACATAAATTCTCCCGAAGCCAGTTCCTGTTGGTCCAGCAAGAGAAAACCTTTGAAGCCTTTGAACGTGTTGAAGCCTTTCAAGTTAAAGTTTATGGCTTCAGAGAAAGCAGCAAGGAAGGGTGGCAGAAAGCGTCGTGGAGAACATCCAGAGATCTGCCAGATGAACTCTCAGAACTGTACAAGACAGATCCTGAAGAGGATTACAATCAGCGCAAGACCCGAATCCAATGGATTCGAAGATATTGGGCAGAACAATGGTTCAAATACCGATTTGTAACCCAAGAATATGCTGAGAAAAATGCCATCAAGAGACCGTGGGGAGACATCCAATACAAGAATCTTCTACCCAGGTCCAGAGATGAAGCCATTGCTCAAGGCTTCTATCCCTGCATGGTCCGTGGGCCACAGCCTGCTGATGCACACCCATCGTCACTACTATGGTGTCGTGACGACAATCTGTTCAAGCGCAACTTCCAGTTTGCCCAGAACTCAGCGAAGCAGAACAAGAAGACTTTGGGGTTAGACTTCAACCCTGGTCCCTCAGCACCAAGGGCAGATGGCACACGAGATGCAGAACCCAATGTCATCGGTCCTTTCTACAACCTTGAAGGCCTCATCACCCGCATCTTAGTTCAAGGGACTGCAGTGAATGAGCCTGCAGCTGACGCTGAATCAGATGAAGCGCCTGCAGCGCGAAGACAAAGAAGCTGAAGAAGCCTAAAGCTTCAAAGCCTGCCCCTTCACCAAAAATCTCACGGGCGAAGCCACTGGCAACTGCACCTCCTGAAGACAGTGTGCAGTCCGAAGACTTATCTCGCATCTCCAAGCCCCAGAAGGTCAAGATGCCTCTGCCACACACCGGCCAAGAGCTAAACTGCTGCTGCCATTCTGCGCAATGACGACATTGATCTGTCAAGTGATGAAGATCTTGCAGATGACGCTCTTGAGCAACTCATCAAGAGCAAAGAAGAAGCAGAAATCTTCAATGATCTGCCTCTCTTTGATGTACCATCATCCACAACTTCATTGACGAGTGGTTTGACACGCCAAACATCAGCTTTGAAGATCTGCAGCTACATTGGCCTCAGTGTCGCCTTCCAAGGCGCCATTGCTTCAAGAGCTAGCTATTGCCCAGCGCATTGTTGAACTGAAGCAGAAAGATTGACTATGAAAAGGCTCAGTTCAAGAAGCATATGGCCAAGCTCAGTGCAAGAAGTGAAGAACTTCAAGATCATGATGCACGAGCTCAAGGAAGCCTTTGAAGAAACGTGCAGAAGCTCAGGGTTCGCGTGAGCGCATGAAGACTCTGGCTGACAGATGTGTGCAAGCCTATAATGAGGCTGAGAAGCGCAAGGCCCTTGGGCGTCCTGGCATCGACCCCAGGATGGCCGCAAAGAAGAAGAAGAAGCCTGCTACGGCTGAACCTGAAGCACCAAGGCAGGAAGCAGTTCCGATTGTCTTCCCAACTAGACTGACTGGCTCGAAGCCAAAAAGCCGGTCAACACGCTTCAGAGCTCAAGAAGACAAGGACTGCTGAGGCTGAAGCCAGGAAGAGGAAACATTCTGAAGCCTCTCCAACTGCCCCCTCCAAGAAGAAGAGGAAGACCAAGAAAGATCGGGCTGCTCCCACAGAGCCCTTGATAGTTGAACCCATTTCTATGGTCTATCCTGAAGCTGAACGCCAACTGACTATCCATGAGCCTGCTTCCACAGAGGCTCATGAAGCTGAAGACTTTCCAGCAGCTGATCCCATCGCTGCTGAAGACATTGGTCAACATGACAATGTAGAAGATGGTGCAGTCCTTCCTCAGAACAGCGAACTCATCAGCATTGGTCGTCCACTGACGCCAATTGCACAGGATGCTTCATGGGCGGATCGCCCACAAGAGGAAGAAGACTATGAGGCCCAGCCCACTCCAACTCCACAGGCGTCGCCCGCGTTGCGCAGGCTTCGCAAAGGTCCAAGGCCTCAAGTCTCTGCTGAAGACAATCCGGCTGCATCAGCCGCGGAAGAAGAAGTCCCACAAGTTCCCACTCCCCTGTCCCACCAAGAAGCAGTTCTCAAGGAGAACGTGCTTGTGACCGACCCTCCAGCTCGTCAAGTGGAGGATGAAAATCTTGCGGCTGCCACAACCACCAATGAAGCTAATGTGGAGCCCTCCCCAACAGAAGAAGACAGCGAAGCCACTGATCCCGTCACTTCTGTTCCTGAGTCTGCTGCCGGTCCCCAGTTCGACTATCATGTTGAGCACAGGCCTCAGGTACAGAAGCCAATCCCAAGATTGCCAAGGTTCCCAGGTCCTGCATCAGCACCTGGCTCCTTCAATATCAATGGCTTCAGGGCAGACAACACATTCTTCGATAGCTCCAGGAACCCCTACTCAAGGGAAAGGATATCATCTGATCGGTTCTGGAGCTATCCTCAGCGAAGCTATTACTCATGCATTCTTTACAACCAAGGTCGCATCTTCCCACACAAGCGCCTTGACATTGAAGCCATAGCTGGTCTGCCCTGTCTGGAAGAAGCTTTGGATTGCTTCAAGGAAGTTGGACTGCTGCCGTTCGTTACTGACCAAGAGCATTGGAATGAAGAGCTGCTGCTCCAATTCTATGCCACACTTCACATCCGCGGGTACAGCAGAGATCCGAAGACTTGGGTCCTGGAGTGGATGACCGGAAACGTTCATCACGAAGCCAATGCATTTGACATCATTGAGCTCACTGGTTTGCCCACTCCTGGCGATCTCTACGAGCATGGCTGTCAGCTGCATAGTGAAGCTATTGAGAGCATCTTTAAGAGGCCGGAACCTGATATGAGTCAGATGCTCAGCATGATGAAGCCATTGCCCCAAGATGCTGCTTATCCAACAGAGTTCTTCGTTGAAGACCTTGAGTATCTGCCAAGAACCATCTATCACATCATCAGGCGAACTCTCTGGCCCATCAAAGGGCACTCTCCAAATGCCAAGCTTGAGGGTGCAATGAAGACTTTGGTCTTCTATATTCTTCATGGAAAATGCTTCAATGCACAGGACTTATTCATCCGCCAACTTGCTGCATCAGGCTCTGATCTGTTTGGCTTGAAGTTCTACGCCCCATGGGTAATGCGGCTAATTAAACTTCACTCCGATATCTCATATCAGCCATCTGCTCGCAATCATAGGATTTTTCTGCCTGATGTGGATATCTCTACTGAAGCCATCTATCCTGAGCCTGCAAAGGAACCTCTAAGTCTTCAGAATGCAGAGCATCAGAGTTTCTCACAGAACATTGAAGGAGTTGAAGCAGTCACTCGGGTGTATCCTTTGGCTGGCACTACACGTGCACCACACCCTGCGTCTACTGAAGCCACTGATAGTACAACTGCTCCAAGACCCAAGAAGCGCACTCGTGTTCTCAACGACCGAGAGCTTCTTGTGGCTCTTCATCAGAAACAGGATAGGCATCATGACTGGCTGAAGCGTCAGATGAAAAGCCTCTTGGTGGAAGTTAATCGCATTCGCAATCTTGCCACCAAGAATGCTTTCGTTGCCCATGAAACCTGTCGCCGTACATGGAAAGGGCTAACGATGATGTGTTCTGAAGATGATCTCCAAGAGGATGGCTTCACTGAGCGATTCAAGTTTGACTCCACACCTCCTCGAAGAGCTGTGCTGCTAGGAACTCCATCCCTTGAAGACTCTGAGTTCTCTTCATCTGCTGCAACAGTGACTGCCAGAGTTATCGAGGATGAAGATGATGCTACTTCACCACCACCTCCTTCAGCACGCGTCAACTCTGCTCCAAGCTCTTCAGCACCGCCAAACACCACCAACGACCCTGCTACTCACCTACACCGCATGGGAACGAGTAGATACTCTATGTCTTCAACCTTTTTTGGTCCTTACTGACAAAAGGGGGAGAAGCATATGAAGGTTGATAGTCTCAAAGCGGGTCCATATGGGCGGGTGCTTTATATTTGGCTCGTTCTTTACAACTCTTGTTTTGCTACATTTGGTCTTTGAGTTGTAACACTTAAACTCGATGGTCGTCTGCTACTTTATCTGCCACTTTGTTTTTGTGATGATAAATTCCGCATGTGCGACGATAAAATTCCACACTTAAGATCAATTCCGCAACGTCCATTTTCCAATTATGCATTGTCATTTCTTCATATACTTTTCACATGCATAGTGGATTGTCATCATAAAGTTGAAGTGGATCTCCACAGTACAACCTGCCATGTGCATTTGCATTCCAAAAGCAAATTACTTATATTGCACATCTTCAGGGGGAGCCCTTGCAACTTATGAAGAACAATTCTTTTATTCCTTTACAATTTCACATATTTATATTCCCCGTTGAAAACTTCAACTAGTTTGTCATCAATCACCAAGGGGGAGATTGTAAGTGGCATCCTAGTGGCCACCCCTAGTTGGTTTTTGGAGTATTGACGACAAAACCTAGTTGAGGGACTAATGTGTTGTGAGAATTGCAGGATAACACCAGGTAGAAGTCCTCATTGATTCGTTTTCCTACCAGAGATGACCCCTAAAAATGTATGAAGACATGAAGTCAAAGGTGGTATATGAAGATATTCACATTGAAGACTAATGAAGAGAAGACACCACATGAAGCCTATGGAGCTCGAAGAACTTAGATCTTTCGTAGTTTTTTTTTTGTGTTGAGTCCATAGGAACCACCGTACTATTAAGTGGGTCCAAGAGAACCCAGTCAGAATGACTGAAGTGATGCTAACCAAAACCTATGTCTTCAAGTGAAAGACTATGAGAGCGAATCTTGTTCCAGAGTCGGACAGTCAGCTTTGCTTGTAGCCAAAGTAAAGTTGCGTGTGAGTTTCGAAATCTGACCGTTGGAAAACACGTGTCAGTTCCTTAGTGACCCAGGTTCATTTCGGACAAATCAGGTCGGGTTGCCAAGTGGCTATAAATAGCCCACCCCCACAACCATAAAACGGTTGCTGCCTCAGATTGAGAGAACGGCTTTTTTTCGTGTGAGAGCAACCCACCTCGAAGCTTTGAGAGAGAATTCCTTGCGAGGATAAAGCCCTAAACCACCAGAGCCAAAAGAGAAATTGGGCAATCACTTAAGTCTTCTTGTCTGAGTGATCTGAAGAACTTATTACACTTGAGGACTGTGCATCCTCCAGCCGGTAGGCGTCGCATTCTGAGCATCCAAGAGACATTGTGGATTGCCGGTGAACGAAAAGTATGTGAAAAGGTTTGGGAGTCTACTTGAATACTTACCAGAGTGATTGGGCGAGGTCTGTGTGAACCTTAGCTCAAGGGGAATACGGTGAGGACTGGGGTGTCCTGAGCTGGCGTGTTCAGGACTGGGTTGTCCGGGACTGTGGTGTCCCTAAAGGTAAAATACCTAGCCGCCCCAACCAGACGTACAGTTGTCACAGCAACTGGAACTGGTCCAAACAAATCATGTCTTTCAACGAGTCACTGGTTTCATCTCCCTTCCCTTATTTACTGGTTACTCTCTGTGAAGTCATTGTAATGCCTGCACTATCTTTGTCTTCACTGAGTGACTGCGTGTTCTGTTAGGCTCATAATATCTTCCTAACCTGATCCTTACTACATTGCTGCCTATTAGTCATTGTGCTTCACTCTATTGAATACTTGACTATGGCTTGCCTAGTGTAGTCTACCTTCCGCTGCATGGTAATAGGTTATTTCTACCGTTTTGTCTTCATAACTTCCACGTTTTGAAAGACTTTCAATAAAAATCGCCTATTCACCCCCCTCTAGTCGAATATAACGCACTTTCAGATCAGATATTGAAGAAGCAACACGGTCGTTGGATTAACATCCAACGGTCACTGCTGCTAGAATCGTTTGTGGAATAAGTTGACAATGCCTTTCGTACACATCAACCTAGTAGACCCACAAGTCAACCTCCAAATTTGTCCCAAACAGCATACAACCCGAAATTTCTAGCCAGATTCAAACTAATTTAAAAACTAAACATACTTTAGTTTAAATCTAATGAAATTTTACCCGCATAAAAACAATGAAATTTAAAATATCAAAATCCGAAAGAAAAAAGTATTTTGGAACTAATTGCATGTTTGATGTATTTTTTCATTTTACAGCCCATTTAATATTACTTATAGCCCATTTTTATTACTTATAGCCCATTTTCTAGGCAAAATGCATCCCTCCTCGTCTTGAAAGATTTCCAGCCCAGCAGGGCGTAGAAAAACAAGTAGGCCTAGGTTGGTTATTCTGCAAAAAAAAAAGCTGGGCTAGCCATTTTCAGAAAGGAAAAAAACAAACTGGGCTGGTCATGTGCTAGACAGACCACAACTCCCGAACAACCCAGTTGATACCCTTCTTCGTTCCGAAAAAAATTACTGTGCGCGCTGCTGGGTCCCTACTGTCATCCTCACCATGTACAGTCATCTCCTTATTCCTCTCGGTTGTTGACCATGTTGACAACACCGGAGGGCGGTTCCGCGGCGAGCGAACCAAGGCGGAGGACGATGGTGAGGCATCGGATGGGAAAGAACATGAGCCGGGGAAGATGCACAGAGTTTTAGGGTGCGATGTGGCCACGATGCGTGCACGGAAACACAACCAGCCGTGGGAGGCGGGAGTAGGCGGTCCCGCCGGCACTAGTTTGGCTTTGGCGGCTGGAGGAAGAAGAGACTGAAGAAACACGACAGACATTGAATGTCAATCCAATGGTCAAGGTTGGCACAATCATTTGTTGACTAAGCTGACACCAAGTAGCATACTTTTTTATATATAGGAAAAAAAGAAAAACTGGGCTCGTTCGCCTGATAACATTCCCGAAACTGTGACCGTTCGATTTTGCGATGCAACTAATACTGCGAGGAAAATGCGTTCGTCTTCCATCCTCTCCCAGGGAACGTTCGCCACATAAGTGACTAGCACCCTTGGTTTTCAACTGAGAGGTTTGGGTTCGAGTCCCAGGAAATCTCAATTTTGTCCTCCTTCCTTCCTCGCAAAAAAAGAAAGAAAATCAAAGACTTGAGAAGGCGTACAAAACAAGCTAGTGTACCGGTAAATAGACGTTGCTGAGTTTTAGAAAAAAGAGAGATGTGCTCCTGTAGCTGGTTTGAATCCAAACATAGACTATGACTATATATGGTGCTATGCTACTCTGCAAGTAATGAAACTGACATATCCAATGTTCGCCTCTCCTCTTCTCTACTTACTCTGCCTAGCATCAGAAGCTCTGGCCGCAACAACCATGTCCGCTGGCTGCTCGTCCACCTGCTCTTCAGCAGGCAACAACCAGATATGCGCCAAGTCGCCGCCCGTACCATCGCCTGTGTGTCTCATCACACCCCCGCCGGCACACGCACCGCAGCCGGTGTTGGGGAACGCAGTAATTTCAAAAAAATTCCTACGCACACGCAAGATCTGTTGGGGAACGTTGCAGAAAACAAAAATTTTCCTACGGTTTCACCAAGATCCATCTAGGAGTTCATCTAGCAACAAGTGATTAGATGCATCTACGTACCTTGTAGATCGCGAGCGGAAGCGTTCAAAGAACGGGGATGATGTAGTCGAACACGACGTGATTCAAATCACCGATGATCTTAGCACCGAACGGACGATGCCTCCGCGTTCAACACACGTACGGAACGGATGACGTCTCCTCCTTTCTTGATCCAGCAAGGGGGGAAGAGAGGTTGATGAAGATCCAGCAGCACGACGGCGTGGTGGTGGATGCAGGGCGTCACAGTAGCAGGGCTTCGCCTATACTACGAGAGAGAGACGTAACGGGGAGAGAGGAAGCACCAAAGGCTGAGGTATGAAGTCCTCCCTCTCCTCAACTATATATAGGAGGGCCAAGGGGGGGGGTGCGCAGCCTAGGAGATCCAATCTCCTAGGTGCGGCGGCCAGGGGAGGTTTCCCTCCCCCCCAAGGCACTCAGGGGTGCCTTCCACTAGTGGGACTCCTCCCCCATGGAAACCCTAGGCGCATGGGCCTATAGGGGCTGGTGCCCTTGGCCCATATAGGCCAAGGCGCACCCCCTACAGCCCATGTGGCCCCCCGGGACAGGTGGCCCCACCCGGTGGGCCCCCGGGACCCCTCCGGTGGTCCCGGTACAATACCGATAACCCCGAAACTTGTCCCGATGGCCGAAACAGCACTTCCTATATATAATTCTTTACCTCCGGACCATTCCGGAACTCCTCGTGACATTCGGGATCTCATCCGGGACTCCGAACAACATTCGGGTTACTGCATACACATACCTTCATAACCCTAGCGTCACCGAACCTTAAGTGTGTAGACCCTACGGGTTCGGGAGACAAGCAGACATGACCGAGACGACTCTCCAGTCAATAACCAACAGCGGGATCTGGATACCCATGTTGGCTCCCACATGCTCCACGATGATCTCATCGGATGAACCACGATGTCGAGGATTTAATCAACCCCGTATACAATTCCCTTTGTCAATCGGTATGTTACTTGCCCGAGACTCGATCGTTGGTATCCCGTAGGTAAATGTAGAGGTAGCGTGCCGACGGCGATCACATCGACCTTGGAACCATTCCCGACGCGCATCGTCACCTCGTCCTTTACCAGTCTCTGTTATTCCGCAGCTCCTGCGGTGAGTTACAAATATGAGCAACGGCACCGGTATCAAATACCCAGGAGTTACTACGAGTACTGGTAAGGTACACATCAATTACATGTATATCAAATATACCTTTGGTGTTGCCGGCCTTCTTGTCCGCTAAGTATTTGGGGCAGTTCCGCTTCCAGTGACCCTTCCCTTTGCAATAAAAGCACTCCGTCTCAGGCTTGGGTCCATTCTTTGACTTCTTCCCGACAGCTTGCTTGCCGGGTGCAGCAACTTCCTTGCCATCCTTCTTGAAGTTCTTTTTACCCTTGCCCTTCTTGAACTTAGTGGTTTTATTTATCATCAACACTTGATGTTCCTTCTTGACTTCTACCTCTGCTGATTTCAGCATAGCAAATACTTCAGGAATGGTCTTTACCATCCCCTGCATATTGAAGTTCATCACAAAGCTCTTGTAGCTTGGTGGAAGCGACTGGAGGATTCTGTCAATGACCGCATCATCCGGGAGATTAACTCCCAGCTGAGTCAAGCGGTTATGTAACCCAGACATAGTGAGTATGTGCTCACTGACAGAACTATTTTCCTCCATCTTACAGCTGAAGAATTTGTCGGAGACTTCATATCTCTCGACCCGGGCATG
>NC_053027.1:330797660-330807861 GCF_003073215.2 Triticum urartu | reverse complement strand
CCAAGTGTGCCACTGGAAATATGAGATGAAATCGCTTGAAAACGATATAAAGAACGCCGGAATCGGAGTTACGGTTTGGAAATGGCAAGCGATTCAAAAATGGCACCCGTCTGCGATTTACAGCAAGTAGGCATCTAAATGCAATGAGATGAACATGCTACAGCACCCAAACATGACAACAAAATACATGGCAGGGATGCACACAAGATGCTTAACAAAAGACTAGCACTGAGACACGGCCAATTCATCCATTAGGAGGTTCAAACAAGCATGGTAAAAACGCAAATGCAAAACAGATCTCAGACTTAGTGAAATTAACACTTGTCTGAAATTTCAGATCATGAAGCCCTCTTTGGAGCATCAAAACAACATGATACATGACCTGATTAAGACAAATAAGAACATGGCATGGAGCTACTCAACAAGCTTAACAAAAGACCCAAAGTGACCTGGGGCCAAAAGGGTTCACAAAATATACTAACGGGCACACGAACATAGCTAAAACACAATCAGTTTTCAGACTTAGTGAAAACTGAGACATGCGGAAATATAACTCACGAAGGCATGTAAACGAGCTCGATGCACTCACTACGATGCAAGTCATGGCAAGTGAAGCATACATCCATTAAGAAGACACAAACTGCTAGCCAGACATGGCAAGAACAATGGCATAGCATGCACGGATCAACTACAATAACATCGGCAAAATCGCAAACGAGTTGACGATCTGCCCAGATTCACAACGAAGCAAAAGTAGAGCTCGATTGACTCAAGCTAGGTTGCTCCAAAATTGCAATTAAAGACATGGATGGATAGAGCATAATATGATTAACAAAAGAGGCACGGATCGCTAGGAAACAAGCTGAACATATGGCATCATGAACTAAATAATCCCAGACTTAGTGAAAACTACTAAGTCCCTGAAAACAGATTCACCGGGTGCCTCACTTTGCAAGCCTGCACAAGTCACCGCACACATCCTAAAAATGCATGGGTTGCACCTCTGGAAAGAAGACAAAATCCTTAACAAAACATATGAAGGACTCACAGGCATATCATGCACACAATAATCATGGCAAAAATGACAAAAGTATAAGATGAACTAGCAGATCTGACAATTAACTCACGAAGGCCTCTTCTAACAGCATTTCTGGCATCAAGATGAACTCAAATGAAAATGACGCAATGGAATGAAATGATGAACTCATCTAGACGAACATTTTGATATGCTATATGCCCAAATCGGAGCTACGGATGCAAAGTTACGGGGCCTCGAACAGGAGCATATGGAGTAAAAAATTCTAGGGACTTAGCAAAAAAACAACCTCTGGATCTGGATCTAGGGTTCGCACGGAAACCGAGGACGACCGGCGCTGCACTATTCACCGGTCAGCGCGGAAGCCGAGGACGACCGGCGCCGGAGCCGGTGGAGATCGCCGGCGAGGGAGAAGAAGGCCGGGGCGGCGAGGGTGGCCGCGGGGGCGGGGGGGCGGCGCTCACCGTGGCGGGAGGCGGCGGAGCTCCGGCCACCGGAGTCGAGTGGCGGGGCGCTCCGGCCACCGGAGTTGATGGACGGGGCGGCGGGGCGCTCCGGCCGCCGGAGTTGAGGAAGGAGGCGGCGGGGCGCTCGCGAGAGGAGCCGGGCGGCGGGGCGAAGAAGACGGGCCGCGGGGGCCGGCTTCAGGCTCCCCGGCCCGCGGCGGCGGCGAGGTGGCGGCTGCCACGTGGCGCGGCTTGATTGGCGGCGGCGGGCGGTGGCGGCGAGGTGGCGGCCCAAATCGGACGTGTCCGTCGGCGGGAGGTGCGCCGGATCTGAGATTTTTAGGGTTTCGGGGAGAGGGGAGATCCGAAAACGGAGGGGGTGTATTTATAGGCATAAGTGGAGCTAGGAGAGTCCAAATGAGGTGCGGTTTTCGGCCACGCGATCGTGATCGAACGCTCTAGGACATGGAGCAGAGTTTGGTGGGTTTTGGGCCAAATTGGAGGGGTGTTGGGCTGCAACACACACGAGGCCTTTTCGGTCCCTCGGTTAACCGTTGGAGTATCAAACGAAGTCCAAATTATACGAAACTTGACAGGCGGTCTACCGGTAGTAAACCAAGGCCGCTTGGCAAGTCTTGGTCCAATCTAGAAATGTTTAATCCCCACACACGAAAGAAAGCTAGAAATGACCACCGGAGGAGAATGAAGCGCCGGAATGCAAAACGGACAACGGGGAAAATGCTCGAATGCATGAGACGAACACGTATGCAAATGCAATGCACCTGATGACATGATATGAGATGCATGACAACGACAACAACACACGGAGACGAAACCCAAACCCGAGGAAGTAAATATAACTTAACACCGGAAACGGCAAGAGTTGGAGTACAAATAGGGAAAGTTATATCCGGGGTGTTACAACACTCCACCACTACGAAAGGATCTTGTCCCGAGATCTAGGACTAAAAGAACGCCGGGTACTCAGAACGGAGGTGATCCTCGCGTTCCCAGGTAGCTTCACGGTCGGAATGGTGTGACCACTTGACTTTGAGAAATTTGATTGACTTGTTGCGAGTCTTGCGTTCAGTCTCTTCAAGAATAGCAACTGGGTGCTCATGATAAGAGAGATCTTCTTGGAGCTCAATGTCCTCGAAGTTGATGTTGCGGTCAGGAGTCTTGAAGCACTTTCGAAGCTGAGAGACATGGAACACGTCATGAACATTTGCAAAGTTCGAAGGAAGCTCGAGTTCATAGGCGAGGTCGCCTCTCTTGCTGACAATCTTGAAAGGTCCCACGTATCTGGGGGCAAGCTTCCCTTTGATAACGAAGCGACGAGTACCTTTCATAGGAGAGACACGGAGGTAAACATGATCTCCGATCTCGAAAGCCAAATCACGGTGCTTACTATCATAGTAGCTCTTCTGGCGGGATTGGGCTGCTTTGAGGTTATCTCGAATGACTTTGCACATTTCTTCTGCTTCTGTGATTAAGTCATTACCCAAAAGCTGACGTTCACCGGTTTCAGACCAGTTGAGAGGGGTACGGCACTTCCTGCCATACAGAATTTCAAAAGGGGCCTTGCCCGAACTTGCTTGAAAACTGTTATTGTAGGAGAATTCAGCATAAGGAAGACAATCCTCCCACTTCATGCCGAAGGAGATCACACAAGCCCTGAGCATATCTTCAAGAATCTGGTTGACACGCTCGACTTGACCGCTTGTTTGAGGATGGAAAGCTGTGCTGAAGTGGATGTTAGTGCCCATGGCCTTCTGGAAAGAATCCCAAAACTTCAAGGTAAAGATGCTGCCACGGTCTGAAGAGATCACTTGAGGAATACCGTGAAGAGAGACAATGCGAGAGGTATAGAGTTCCGCCAATTGAGCTGCAGTGATCGACTCTTTGATAGGCAGAAAATGAGCCACTTTGGTGAGTTTATTGATGACAACAAATATAGCATCATTGCCACGCTTGGACTTAGGAAATCCAGTCACGAAGTCCATCTCAATGTGGTCAAACTTCCATTCAGGAATGGCAAGAGGTTGGAGGAGACCTGCTGGCCTTTGGTGTTCTGCCTTCACTCTTCTGCAGACATCACATTCATTCACGAATTGAGCGATCTCGCGCTTCATTCGAGTCCACCAATAAGCTTGCTTAAGGTCCTGGTACATCTTCGTGCTCCCAGGGTGGATGGAGAGGAGAGAATTGTGAGCCTCGTTCATGATCACTTTACGGAGGTCACCTTTGTGCACAACAATACGATCCTCGAAGAAAAGAGTGTCCTTGTCATCAAGGCGGTAGCACTTGTACTTGGACTGACTCTTGGCAATCCCAATCTTCACCTTTTTCACCATAGCATCAAGAAGCTGGGCTTGGCGAATCTGGTCTTCTAAGGTAGGAGAGACTTGAAGGTTGGCAAGGAAACCTTGAGGAACAACTTGCAGATTAAGTTTGCGGAAAGCTTCACAAAGCTCAGGTTGATAAGGCTTAAGAATCAGACTGTTGCAGTAAGCCTTCCTGCTCAAAGCGTCAGCAATCACATTGGCCTTGCCTGGAGTATACTCAATACTCGGATTATACTCTTGAATCATTTCGACCCAACGAGTTTGCCTGAGGTTGAGATTAGGCTGAGTGAAGATGTACTTGAGACTCTTGTGATCAGTGAAAATGTCCACTTTTCTTCCCAATAGAAGATGTCTCCAAGTCAAAAGAGCATGCACAACTGCCGCCAACTCGAGATCATGAGTGGGGTAGTTCTTCTCATTAGGCTTCAGCTGGCGAGATGTATAAGCAACAACTTTCTTCTCTTGCATCAAAACTGCGCCAAGACCTTGGAGAGAGGCATCACAAAAGACCTCGTACGGCTTGGATTCATCAGGCGGAGTCAGAACTGGAGCAGTGATCAATTTCTCTTTCAAAGTGTTGAAAGCAATATCACACTCCGGAGACCAAACGTACTTGACGTGCTTCTGAAGAAGATTTGAGAGAGGCTTCGTGATCTTAGAAAAGTTTTCAACAAATCTTCGGCAATAGCTTGCGAGACCGAGAAAACTGCGGAGTTGCTTCACGTTCTGAGGAGGTTCCCAATTCACAATTGCAGACACCTTCTCAGGATTCACGGCAATGCCCTTGGCAGAGATGATATGACCAAGATAAAGAACCTCATCGAGCCAAAATTCACACTTGGAGAACTTGGCATAGAACTGATGTTCCCTGAGCTTATCGAGAACCAAATGCAAGTGCTTCGCATGATCTTCCTTGTTCTTCGAGAAAACCAGAATGTCGTCGAGATAGACCAAAACGAAGTCATTGGTGTAGGCATTGAAGATGAAGTTCATCATGCGAGAGAACGTCGGAGGAGCATAGGCGAGGCCAAAAGACATGACAGTGTATTCATATGAACCAAAGCTTGTTCTGAATGCTGTCTTGGGAATATCTTCTTCACGAATGCGAATCTGGTGATAACCCATATGGAGATCAAGCTTGGAGAATACTTGAGCACCTTTGAGTTGTTCGAACAACTCATTGATGTTGGGAAGTGGGTATTTGTTCTTGATGGTCTTCTTGTTCACTGGACGGTAATCAACACAAAGTCGGTCCGTTCCATCCTTCTTCTTCACAAAAAGAACACCACAACCCCACGGAGAAGAACTAGGCCGGATGAGACCCATTTTCTCTTGCATATCGAGTTGCTTATTCAGCTCCTTCAACTCTTCAGGTCCGAGCTTGTAAGGACGTTTGCACATAGGTTCCGTGCCAGGCTCAAGATCAATAACGAATTCAACTGGCCGGCGCGGAGGCATTCCGGGAAGCTCTTCTGGAAAGACGTCTTGATATTCGCAAACGATTGGAATTTGAGAGATGGCATCCAATTCACCCTTCTCATTGAGAGAAAACGGACGAATGGTATCATCACGAGCGGCAAAGACAATTACATCCTCAGACGAATGAGTCAATTGAATCTGCCTAGTTGCACAATCAAGCTGAGCCTTGTGCTTAGAAATCCAATCCATTCCGAGAATAAGATCAATATCCGAGTTACCAAGCACCATAGGAGAAGAAAGTAACTTGTAATCGCCCAATGTGATAGTAACATCCGGAGCCATCATTTTGGTGTTCATGAACAAACCCGGAGAAGAAACCGCTATCGGCTTAGGCAAATCAATAGTATGCACATCATGCATGGATGCAAAAGGCTTCGACAAAAATGATAAAGATGTACCAGTGTCAAAAAGAACTCTTGCGGGAATGTCATTAACAGGAAGGTTACCCATCATCACATTTGGTGATTCCTCTGCCTGAGCTGCATTCAGCAAGTTGACCTTGGCGGACTTGGGGTTATGCTTGACCACAGCTGTACTTGCCGATCTGACAGGAGGAGGAGGAAGCCGCCTTTGGTTGAGACACTTGTTGGCATAGTGACCCTTCTGTTGGCACTTGTTGCACGTGACCTCTGAAAGCGGACGGTGATACGGAGCACTCGATCTTGGAGCTTGAGACGAAGCCTTGTTCTGAAAGCCAGGGTTGGGTGGGTGGGAAGAACCACTGCCACCTTTGCTCTTCTGCTGAAACGGCTGACGGAACGGAGGAGGAGGAAGCCAAAAATTCTGCTGCTTGGCCACTTGAGTAGAGGAAGAAGGAGTAACATCTCTGACTCGCTTCCTGGAAGCATCACACCTCAACTGAGCAGCCTCTTGCTTCAGTGCCATGTTGTAGAACTCATCGTATCTCAAGGGCTCGAAGAGAACAAGAGCGAGCTGAATATCTTCTATGAGACCACCCCTGAACTGGTATATCATGCTCTTCTCATCAGGCACGTCCTGCTTGGCAAAGCGGGCGAGCTTCTGGAACAACTCATTGTAGTCATAGACAGACAAAGAGCCTTGCTTCAGATTGCGGAATTCCTCACGCTTGCTTTCAACCACACTCTGCGGAATATGATGAGCTCGGAAATCTCGACGGAAATCATCCCAAGTGATAATACGTCCACCTCTGGAGTCCTTGTACTGCTGGAACCATTCTGCAGCTTGATCCTTGAGTTGGAAGGAAGCGAACTTGACAAAGTCCTCAGGCCTGACGTTACTACACTCGAAATGCTTACACAGATCCACAAGCCAATCGTCAGCATCGGTTGCCTCAACACAATTGCTGAAAGTCTTTGGCCCGTTAGCAAGGAACTGGTTGAGTGTAGCGAAGTGACTCTGATTGCTGCCTTGATTCCCATGACTGCCTTGATTGCACTCTTGAAGAATTTGCATGATCAACTGTGTGATTGCATTGGTTGCGGCCATCACAGCTTGCCATGCCTCTGGAGGAGGTGGAGGCGGTGGCGGATCAGGATTCGGAGTCGTGCGCATTGGAGGAGCCATCCTGAAGAGGTTGACCACCATTAGCACATTGACAGATAAATATTGAAGCTGAATCCAACGGAATGAAAATTGCAACATATAGTCTTCACATCCAAACAAAATGAACGAATGCATTCCTCTTGAAATGGTCACATATCCATAAATTGAGAAGCCACGTAGAATTAAGGTAGATAAATAAATCAACAAGGTACGGATCAAGAACGAATAATCGGTAAGAAATCCCAATCTCAAACCAATATTCATGGAAGAAGAACTAGAGCTACTAGAATTCCCACCTATGAAACTCCCGAACCTTTCTGGTTATGCAATCAGGTGTTGGGGATACAGGGGAAACATAATATCTCACCCAAACTAGAAAATCCTACATCCAGCTGTATCCATCCTTCAACACATAACCAAGAAAACTTCGGAAACCATCTACCTCAACCTTCGAAAAGCATCCGTTATACAAGTTATGGCAATACTCCCGAACTCCTGCCCCAGTACTGGGTGGCGTCGAGGTTATCTCACCAACGAACTGCATAAAAGAGATTTTCGATGTCGGCGAACATATCTCAAGTATTCCAGAATTGCAACGATAAAATTATGATGACAACACCTCAGAGCTCAACTCCCCGGGACACTTCCACTAAACCCCTGACAGGAGGCACCAAGACAATGTTCTCATCATAAGCCATCGGAACGATTCCAAGAAACTCGCGTGATCCTAAATTTTTTTTAGTGAAATTTGAGAAGAGAAGAGTCAAAACTCTACGTCAGGATGCCTTACCAGAGCGATGAGGAGACTGGGAAGTAAAAAGAATTCATAAACTCTCCGATATATAATTCCTAAATGACTCAAAACATTTTTCTAGACACAACTCGGCCGCTAAAAACGATCAAGCAATGGGGCTCCTAAGGTCGGGGAAGGCTCTGATACCAACTTGTAACACCCTCGATGCGACTATAGCTCCCACGTGTCGAGGCATGACTTAGAGACATAATTGCATTGAAGGCATATGTCGCAAGCTAGGCAATCTTCACAACATCCCATGTAATATGAATAATAAAGGGGAGAACATAGTTGGCTTACACTCGCCACGTCAATCAAGAACATAAATAACATTACATCATCCAAAACACTCATGGCCTGACTACGGCGCCAAAATAGAAGAGAACCCAACATGCGACACGGTCCCAATCACCCCCAACTAGGCACCACTACTGATCGTCGGGAAAAGAAACATAGTAACGCTGAGAGTCCTCGTCAAACTCCCACTTCAGCTCGTACGCGTCAGCTGGAGCGGAATCACCTGGACCTGCATCTGGTGTAATAGGAATCTATGAGCCACAGGGACTCAGCAATCTCGCACCCTCGCGATCAAGACTATTTAAGCTTATAGGAAGGGTAAGGCAAATATATGTGGAGCTGCAGCAAGCGACTAACATAAATGGTGGCTATCTTATTCGCAAAAGAGAGCGAGAAGAGGAGGAAAAGCGCGAGCGTGAAAACTAGAGGAACAACCTGCGCAAGCATTACACCAACACCGTGTCCACTTCCCGGACTCCGCCGAGAAGAGGCCATCACGGTAACACACTCAGTTGATTCATTTTAATTAATTAAGGTTCAAGTTATCTACAACCGGACATTAACAAATTCCCATCTGCCCATAACTGCGGGCACGGCTTTCGAAAGTTCAATCCCTGCAGGGGAGTCCCAACTTAGCCCATGACAAGCTCTCACGATCAACGAAGGAATAGACCTCCTCCCAAGACGTTCCGATCAGACTCGGTATCTCGGTAACTCAAGACACTTCGACAGGCTAAAACAAGACCAGCAACACCGCCCGAATGCGCCGACAAATCCCGATAGGAGCTACACATATCTCTTTCTCAGGGCACACTCAGATGAGCAAGACGTCGGGTAGGCCAGCCCAGAGTTGCCCCTGGTAGCCCCGGACATCGCTCGGTTGGACCAACACTCAGAGGAGCACTGGCCCGGGGGGGTTAAAATAAGATGACCCTTGAGTCTGCAGAACCCAAGGGAAAGAAAACGCTAGGTGGCGAATGGTAAGACCAATGTTGGGTATTGATGGAAAAGCTTTAATCAAGGCAAAATATCAAGGGGTTCCCATTATAACCCAACCGCGTAAGGAACACAACAATCCGGGAACATAACACCGATATGACGGAAACTAGGGCGGCAAGAGTGGAACAAAACACTAGGCGAGAGGCCGAGCCTTCCACCCTTTACCAAGTATATAGATGCATTAAGATAACATAGCAATATAATGATATCCCAACAAGTAAATAAATGTTCCAACAAGGAACGCCTCCAATCTTCACCTGCAACTAGCAACGCTATAAGAGGGGCTTAGCAAAGCGGTAACATAGCCAATCAACGGTTTGCTAGGACCATGGTGGGTTAGAGGTTCAACATGGCAATTGGGAGGCTGACAAGCAAAAGGTAGGCATCGTAGCATTGGCATAGCAAAAGAGCGAGCAGACTAGCATAGCAAAGATAGTAGTGATTTCGAGGGTATGATCATCTTGCCTGCACAGTTGTCAGAGTTGACTGGATCCTCAAAAGCAAACTCAACGGGCTCCTCGTTAGCGAACTCGTCTCCCGGCTCTACCCAAACAAGACAAACAAGCCACAAGGATACAATCAACCACGTGCAAACTCAAACAACACAATGCAAAGAAGATATGCTATGCGGGATGCCAAATGCAAGATATGACAGGAAATGCATGAACCTGGCCTCAACTTGGAATTCCAAGTGTGCCACTGGAAATATGAGATGAAATCGCTTGAAAACGATATAAAGAACGCCGGAATCGGAGTTACGGTTTGGAAATGGCAAGCGATTCAAAAATGGCACCCGTCTGCGATTTACAGCAAGTAGGCATCTAAATGCAATGAGATGAACATGCTACAGCACCCAAACATGACAACAAAATACATGGCAGGGATGCACACAAGATGCTTAACAAAAGACTAGCACTGAGACACGGCCAATTCATCCATTAGGAGGTTCAAACAAGCATGGTAAAAACGCAAATGCAAAACAGATCTCAGACTTAGTGAAATTAACACTTGTCTGAAATTTCAGATCATGAAGCCCTCTTTGGAGCATCAAAACAACATGATACATGACCTGATTAAGACAAATAAGAACATGGCATGGAGCTACTCAACAAGCTTAACAAAAGACCCAAAGTGACCTGGGGCCAAAAGGGTTCACAAAATATACTAACGGGCACACGAACATAGCTAAAACACAATCAGTTTTCAGACTTAGTGAAAACTGAGACATGCGGAAATATAACTCACGAAGGCATGTAAACGAGCTCGATGCACTCACTACGAT